>NC_045542.1:151903791-152198791 GCF_009769535.1 Thamnophis elegans | reverse complement strand
AGTATAACACACACCTTTTCCCCTCTGTTAGGGATGTAATCTTAATCTTGGGTACACACACACACACACACACACACACACACACACACACACACACACACACAAGCCATGATTGAAATAATGTATCTGTCACTTTAAATGCTCAAGTGAGATGTGATTGGATGTTGTTGCTTTAATCAGCCATAAGAGGGAGTAGGAACTACTACTGTTTGTTCCTGGTTGTTCCTGTATGTTCTCCATGCTTGTTATTGGAGTTGAATACTGTATATTGGATGGTGGCTACTCTGTATGTTAGTTACCTGTCTACATGGTGAATCATGAGTTGAGCATCTGTAAACAAACGTGTTGTACCATAGACTGTATATATAATTCAAGACTACTTATCGCTTGTTTTGGAGAATGTTTATCCTACTTTATTTTTGTAAGCGCAAGTAAAGTTATCCTTGTTTTAACTTCAGCGGCTGTGATTGATAGCGTGACTATTCAGCGGCACATTCCTTGTTATCTTCTGCTACTCAACTCTAGTCTCCAAAAAGAGATATACTCAACACCCTCAAAAAAAGAGGGTGAAAATCTGGGTGTATCTTATATACTGAATACAGCATTTTTGGCCTCCCGAAATCCTACCCCCTTTGCAAAAAATGGCCATGAATAGCCTTTAGGAGGCTTCCAGAGTGCTGCTGGGGGCTGGGGAGGGCAAAAATGAGTTAAAAACAGGCTGCTTTTTTTGCTCATTTTCGCCCCCCACCCCAGCTGGCAGGAGCACTCTATAAGCCTCCTAAAGGCTATGCATGCCCTTTTTTTTTGACAAAAGGGCCAGTTATCGTGGAAAATGGGCCATTTTTTGTTCATTTTTGGCCCCCAGGCCCCAGCAGCACTTTACAAGCCTCCTAAATGCTATTATGTCCTTTTTTGACAAAAAACTCTGCCCGTTTTCATGAAAAACGGGCTGTTTTTGGGAGGTCTGCAGAGTGCAAAACCTTTTTTAAAAAAATTTGCCTCTTCAAAATCTTGGCACATCTTATACTCTGGTGCGTCTTATACTCCGAAAAATATGGTATTTCTGTGCATATAAACCACTGTTAAAGGTCTAAGTCTCTTTGTGCTGTGTTATGCTCCTGGGTTGTCTCCTAATAATAGCCATGCTGCAAACACTGTGACATGTAAGCTATACAAAAATAGCTTCTAAAATCAGGAGCCTGAATAGCTTTTCATCATTAGATGCACCTTAGTGTTCATATCAGGTCTCAGAACAATGATGTAGCATTTGGGGACAAAAATACAGCCCAGTAAACCCAGGCTGGAGGCCAGGATGGAAAAGATCTGCACAGCCACCATGTATTTCCCTTTGGTGCTCAAATAAGTGGGGACAAAGGAGATCCAAACACTGCAGAAAACCAGCATGCTGAAAGTGATCCACTTGGCTTCATTGAATGTCCCTGGGAGTTTTCTGGCTAAGAAAGCCACTATGAAGCAGATGATAGCCAGAAAGCCCATATAGCCAAGGGCAAAATAGAACATGGCAACTGAGCCTTCATTACACTGCAGGACGATCTGTCCTGGTTGGGAATGTAGGTCAGAGTCAGCAAATGGGGGGGCATTTCCTAGCCATACAAGGCAGATGCCCACCTGAAACCCCGCACAGGACAAGACAATAGAGATAGACAAACTCTTTCCCAGCCATTTCCTCATCCTGCTGCCTGGCTTTGTGGCCAGAAATGCCACCACCACCATGATAGTCTTGGCAAGCAAGGAAGAGATAGCTACTGAAAAAATAATACTGAAGGTGGTTTGTCGGAGAAGGCAGGTAACTTTCTTAGGTTGACCCACAAATAGAAGGGAGGTCAAGAAGGAAAACAGGAGGGAGATCAAGAGAAGGTAGGTGAGATCCCGATTATTGGCTTTGACTATGGGAGTTTCTCGGTATTTAATGAAGATTCCTAGAACAAAGGCAGTAGTTATGGATAAGGCAATGGCAAAGAGAGCCAGGATGAGACCCACATTTTCTTTATAGGACAGGAAAGTTATAACCTTGGGGATACATTGATCTCTCTTCTGATTAGAATGCTGATCATCTGGACACTTTTCACAATGGGCTGCATCTGAAAAACAGAAAAACATGTCTGTTTCTGTAACTATAGGATTATAGCAAATACAAATAAAATCAATTAATACCACAATACATAAAACATGTTTGTAAAAATGATGTGGATGAGAGAAGATATTAACAGAAGTGGAGAACATATTAGACAATACTTATCCACCATAGTCAAATCTAAGTAGGAAATGTGAGAAAATGTTTTAATGTATAATGTTAATTCTTTTTATCTTCTCTACTACTCACTTTTATTGGTATTATATTATTTTTACTGCATTGCTTTGCATGTACCTTGAGAGCTTCTGCACCAGAAACACATTTCTTGTATATCTAATCACAGTTGGCTAAATATTCTATTCTATTCTATTCTATTCTATTCTATTCTATTCTATTCTATTCTATTCTATTCTATTCTATTCTATTCTATTCTATTCTATTCTATTCTATTCTATTCTATTCTATTCTATTCTATTCTATTCTATTCTATTCTATTCTATTCTATTCTATTCTATTCTAAATGATCTATGAGTGATAGCAAAGAAGTACTATGGAAAATGGATCTAAATATAATCTATTCCTATGAGTTACATCAGATGGACACAAAATTTAGAATTTTGGCTTTAATTAACTAAATTATTGTTGGAATGTAATTGTTGTCTTGTTATGATGCATGTTTCATAGTGGCAAAGAATGCACTCTGGAATCCTATATCATGTTTGCTCATTTGCTTGTTCCAATAAATAGAAGTTGTGGTATATTGATTGAAATGGTATTAATTAGAACCAATTATAATCTCCACTTTGTGTCCATTATGGAATGTGGCTCTTACAACACCAAGTCTGACCTGGGGCTAGAAAACTCATGCTGGAGCTCAGTCCATCTCCAGGGAGGCCCACACCACAATCACAGTACATGTCCAAGAAATACAAGCAGGCTTTCTTTCTTTCCTGACACCAAATAAGAAGATAATAATCTGAGAGACTTCAGCCATTTCCATTATTTATTTAGTAGCCAAAGCATCATGCGAAATTTGGTGACAGTAACCAATCCTTAAAAAGTTTGTGGAACCTTCAGAAATTCAATTTTTTAATCTTTGTGGAATTATAAATATACTATGCTAGTAATTACGTGTACAAATACCAAAGGTTGACAAAAAAGCAAGAGTGAATTTAGATTGCATCCTGAATTTGTCTCTTTTTGCCAAATCCCACCTACCTTCTTGCATGGAGAATGTTCCTTCCATACACAAAGAACAATCATAGCAACAAATTGGTGTTCCCTCAATCATAACCTTGGCATATCCAGGGTAACAACTTTCTGTACATCTAGAAGAAGGCAGTGCCTAAAGAAAAAAATAAAGATCAGTCAAAGCAACATATGAATTATATGGATTTATTTAATGAAGCCAAGAAGCATCTGGAGCAAACTCAGCCATGGAACAGGCGATGCAGGCCTGATGTTTCCTCTTCACACTGGGTAGACTTGGGTGAAGCCACACTGGCCTGATGTTTCCTTTTCACATTGGGTAGATTGGGCCGAAGCCGATTGGGTAGACTGGACTGAAGCCACACTGGCCTGATGTTTCTTCTTTGCATTGGGTAGACTAGGCTGACGTGATGTGGGTTGGCTCCTTATGTTTTCCAGGCCAATTTGACCACATTTGACCACATTGCGAGGTGAATCTGCCCCATGGGCCTTGGGTTTGACACCCCTGATATAGACTGTAAAGGCCCCAACACAACTGGTGCAGAGGTGGGTTGGTCCTGATTCAGCCTGGATCGGCTTTAAGTTTTTTTATTTGGAGGGAATGTGGACTATCAGCAACATAAATTGTTTTGGAGCAGAAAATGTGGGGAGATAAATAGGAGATCTTCAGGTTCAGGTTTCAGGTTTATTGGACTTATATAACACCCTTCTCCCAAAGGACTCAGGGCCGCGTACAACATAAAAACACATATTACAAAAGTTAAAAGAAATATTTAATAGAATATCCAAAAAACCCAAAAGACATTTACAATGAGATTTAGAAATTAAATTAAAATTAACAATTAAAATTAATAATTTATTTTATTCAGGCCAGGTCAGCTTGCTGGAAAAGTCAACTTTTTAGGGCGCGCCGGAAGGACCGGAGGTCAGGAATTATGTGAAGCTCTGGGGGCAGCTCATTCCAAAGGGAAGGCACTCCCACAGAGAAGGCTCTCCCCCTGGGAGTCGCCAGCCAACCCTGCCTGGCTGACGGTGCCCTGAGGAGGCCAACTCTGTGGGATCATACTGGACAGTGGGAGTCTACTGGTGGCAGTAGGTGGTCTCGCAGGTACCCTGGGCCTAAGCCATGGAGGTCTTTAAAGATCATAATTAACACCTTGAATCGCACCCGGAAAACTACTGGCAACCAGTGCAGGCCGCCTAAAAGGGGTATAACATGGGAGCACCTAGGTACCCCATTGACAACTCACAAGGCTGCATTCTGGATCAGCTGAAGCCTCCGGGTGCTCTTCAAGGGCAGCCCCATGTAGAGAGTGTTACAGTAGTCCAGGTGAGAAAAAATGAGAGCGTGAGTGACTGTGCACAGGACATCCCGATCCAGGAAGGGGTGCAACTGGCCTACCAGGCGAACCTGGTAAAAGGCCCCCCTGGTCACGGCTGTCAGGTGTTCTTCTAAACTAAGCTGCATATCCAAGAGGACTCCCAGATTGCAGGCCCTTTCTGAGGGGGAGATGGTACAAGATGCACAAATCTGGATGATGGGAACCACAGCCACTCAGTCTTGGAGGGATTGAGCTTGAGCCTGTTCGTCCCATCCAGATCCTCACAGCCTCCAGGCATTGGAGCATCACGTCGAGGGCATCATTTGAGTGGTTTGGGGTAGAGATGAAAAGTTGGGTATCATCAGCATATTGATGATACTGTATCCCAAAACCACGGATGATCTCACCCAGCAGTTTAATGTATATGTTGAACAGGAGGGGTGAGAGAACCGACCCCTGGGGCACCCCACAAGTGAGGCACCTCTGGGTCAATCTCTGCCCTCCAGTCAACATGAACTGTGATTGATCTGACAGGTAGGAGGAGAACCCCTGCAAAATGGTGCCCCCCACTCCCAACCCCCCGAGTCATCGCAGTAGGATACCATGGTTGATGGTATTGAAAGCTGCTGAGAGATCTAATAGGACCATGACAGAGGAGCAACCCCTGTCCCAGGCCTGCTAGACATCATCAACCAACGGGACCAATGCCGTCTCCGTGCTGTACCCGGGCCTGAAACCTGACTGAAACAGATCCAGATAGGCAGCATCGTCCAGGTACTGGGGTGCTACCACATTCTCAACAACCTTCGCTACAAAGTGAAGGTTGGAGACAAGACAATAGTTGGCTAAAGAGGCTGGGTCCAGGGAAGGCTTCTTAGGAGGGGCCTCACCACCGTCTCCTTCAAGGCAGTGGGAAAGAACCCCTCTCTCAATGAAGCATTGGTAATCGCCTGGAACCAGCCTCGTGTCACCTCCTGGGAAGCCAAAACTAACCAAGAGGGACACGGGTCCAGCACACAAGTGGCAGCACTGAGTCTCCCCATAATCCTGTCCATGCCCTCGGGAGTCACTGAATCAAACTCATCCCAGATAGTTTCCACAAGATTCATCCCTGTCGACTCACCTGAAACTACCCAGTCAGAGTCCAAGCCTGTCCGAATCTGAATGATTTTATCCTGCAGATACTGAACAAATTCCTCAGCCCTACCCTGCAAGGGGTCTTCCCCAGTTCCTTGATTAAGTAAGGAGCGGGTCACCCTGAACAGGACAGCTGGGCATTTATCTGCGGACAGGATAAGAGCGGAAAAATGTTGCCGTTTTGCTGCTTTTATCACCACTAAGTAGGATTTAATATGAATTCTTACTAGTGTTCGGTCGGATTCGGACCGACTGGCCCTCCAATCACTCTCTAGGTGGCTTTTCCAGTGACACCTTGAACCAAGCAGCTTCACCTATCTGCCCAAATGTTATTGGCCTCAGGATGGCACTTTGATTGATGGAGACCTTGACTCACGCTTCCATAGCAAGAAGTGGCCTTGCTGTGGCAGCCCTGAAGATGCTCCCAAAATGGCTTCATGGCTGACAGTATCGTCATGTATAAATGATTTTTTTCAACTGACTTCATTTCCCCCACCACATTTTCAATTTGATATCTTTCTCTTGTACAATTCAGTGGACCATTCTCTTGAACCTTTGGTTATTGTCTTATTGAAAGTAAGATTGTTTCATAATTTATTCATCATGAAATCATATTTGTGACTTAATAATGTATTTTGTAAAGGCCTCAACAGAACTGGTGATGTAGCAGTTTTCAATTTGTGGGAAACTACTGAAAAACCTCTAAAGATACATAATATCTTATGAATTATATGGGTTTTATGTTTCCTTATTTGGAGGGCACGTGGACTATCATCAACAAAAATTATTTTGGAGCAGAAAATGTGGGGAGATAAATAGGAGATCTCAAACCAAGTAGCTCCACCTACCTGACCAAATGATATAGGCCAGAGGATGGCACTCTGATTGATGGAGACCTTGATTTCAGAGAAGGCTATTCTTTCTACACTCCCAATTTTCACCCAATGAACAGAATTTTTGGAAGATGTTTTCCAGTTCACGATGTCAAAGTCAGCAGTAGGAATTCCGTTTTCATCCAAATAAATCCCATCTCTGGAAGTGTTGTGAAGCTGAAAGTGTCTCAGAAACCAATGAAGCTGCAAAGACATAGAAAAATTACATGATTGGCACATAAACAGAAACCAGCTTAGTGCTTCTTCCACTATGAAATTGCCAAACACCGACAACATAATCATAACTAAAGAAATCCCTTCTAAATATGGAAATCCTTCACAGCTGCCCCAACAACCAAACATGCCAACAATTGACAATACAAAACGAATGACAAGATTACCATACACTGTGGATGAGAAATCTATATTTTCTCCTTGACAATACAAAACGAATCACAAGATTACCATACACTGTGGATGAGAAATCTATATTTTCTCCTTGAATCTCCAGATGTTTCTTGGAGCAAGACATCATCTGGCATATCCACAAAAATAAGGACATACTTCCCTATTAGTACTGCTGCCCCTATATATCAAAGGTCGGCCACTTTCAACCACTGAATGCCTGTGTCAGGCCTGCAATCATATTCCTTTTAGGATCTTTGGCCTGCTACACTCTCTATTATTTTACTATGCTGTTTCATTAGTGGGGTAATTGGGATGGGGAATAGTAAGGAGTAGAATGTGTTGTTATCAAAATAAAACATTCCTTTCTAGAAGCCCAACATCATCCTTTGTCTCCCACCTCTGCACCTGACTGGAACTAGATGGGTGGAAATGCCAGCATGGCAGTGGAAGATTGGACCATGTGATGGACTTGTGGGTGTCGGGGCAAGATTATGAACTTTCAACTGGGTGGAAACCCCAGGAAGCTTTCAGATTTGGGTTTTCCACAGATGTGCCAACATGTCTCTCTTAATAAATTGGAAGTTTGAGGAAAGTTATGCCTTGAACTCTGATTTAATTTTGAATGATATTTGGAACGCTGACAGCCTGTTTCACTATCTGTTTTAAAAAAAATTAAATTCACTTCTACTTTGAGCAATTGTCCTGTGTCCTTCATTTGGTGACCCAGCTCAGGTTTGGGCTGAAAATTCTTCCAACATGAAACCAACAATAAGTAAATTGAATGAGGAGGTCAGCTTATTTTCCAATGCACCAGAAGGCAGGAAAAGAAACAATGCAAGGAAACTAAGCAAGGAGAGAAGCAATTTGGAATTAAGGAGAAATTTCTTAATAATGAGGACAATTAACTAGAGCTTGCCTCCAGAAATTGTGGGCACTCCATCACTGGAGGTTTTTAAGAAGAGACTGGACAGCCACATGTCTGAAATGCTCTAGGGCCTCCTGTTTGAGTAGGGGATTGGACTAGAAGACCTCCAAGGTCACTTCCAACTCTATTATGATTTGATTGAACAAGACCTCTGTGGCCTAGAGGTGGAGCTCTTGCTTCACAATTAGGAGGTTGTGAATTCGATCCTAGGTAGACACAGATGTAGGGCAGGGGGTTGGACTAGAAGACCTCCAAGGTCCATTCTAACTCTGTTAATCTGCTTTAGAAGGCAAGATATAGACAGTGGTAACAGGTCTAGATTTGCATTTTAGTTACCCATAAGAACCTGATTTGAGGGATTTTGACCGGAAGTTCTCCAGCTGGACAGACATAGGAGATGTGAGCTCTGAAGCCTCACATGAACCTTGTCTGACAAGCCAACTCCAAGATCCTTTTTTTGGATCAGAACCTCCTTGGAGGAGGGACGAAGAAGGGGCAGCATCTCATCAGACCTAGGGGGAGGTAGCAGGTCGGAGATTTGCCCTCTAAATCAGAGTAGGGGCAGCAGCATGGCAACATGGCTGCACAAGAAGCTGGCTTCCAGCCAAAACAACTGAACAGGAGTGTGAGGACGAGATGAAAGACCGGTAAGAAAATTCATTTAACTTACAGCCATAAATTAAAACTTGGAAAAGGCAAAGAAATTTGAGAATACAAATAATATTAATGGACACATCTGGATTTTGGAAAAAGGAAAGAAAGAAAGGGAAAATGGAGGATTGAAACACTAGCCCCCGAAAAAAGCCATTTGTTTGAAACAATTTGAATAGAAAGAAAGAAAGCAGAGAAGTGACAAACCCACTCAAATACAAACCCTAAATTTGGTTTTGGATTTGAAATAGAACCCAAACATTCTGGGGGACTTAATTTGCCTGAATTTCTTCCAACTAATATATCTTAAGCAACTCCAATTAATGAGAGGTGGAATGCAACAAGGGAGAAAGTTCAAGAAAAAGGCACAATTTTCTCACTGACAACTGATAACCTAATCTTACCTGTGCAGGAAGTTTTAATTTAATTTAACTGCCACAAATCAGAACTTGGAAAAACAGGAGGCAAAGAGAAACATATCCGAGTTTGGCTGCATGCAATTTTGTTCCAATTAATATATTTTGAGGAACTATAACCAACAAGAGGTGGAAAGTAGCAAGGGAAAAAATAATAACAAAATTAAGAACTGGGAAAGTACGATTTTTTTTCTTTTTTTTTCTGCAAAAGATCAAGATGGCTCCAGCTTCTCTTCTGCTTTCACATGAGTTGAATTAGCTAAATTTAAGGTGGAGTAGAATTTCGAAATAAGATCTGTATAACTAACTGAACATTAAGGAAGAACAAAAGACCAAGATGGATCCCATCACTCTTCTCCACGGCAGCTGAATTAGATAAATTTAAGGTGGACCTTAACTCTGAAATAAGAACTGTATAATTAACTGTAACTTTGAAACTGGACATTATGGAAAGGTGGGAATTTGAAGAACTATTTGAAATTATAAAAAATATGCATAAATCATTAAAATCAAGGCTAAATATAATTCTGAATTCAGAGAAGCAGGTACGTAAAGAAGAAGGAAAGGAAGAAGGGGGAAGAGGTAATGAAGGGGTAGAAACGTTGGGAAATAAAAAGCAGACAAAAAACTCAATTGGGTTTGGCAGTGGTATAGGGAAAATTGAAGGGGGGGGGATGTGTCCCAACAAAAGGAAATTAAAAACAGAAAGATGTTTCAGAGGCTGATAGTGCCATAAGAAAAATTGAAGAAGGAGGTTATGCCCCAACAAAAGGAAATATAAAATATTTCTTTGACAGTTGGTTGGGGAAGTTTGAAGAGGGTGAATGTGTCAAAAACGAAGAAAAGGAAGAAGGCAGGAATAGATAAGTGGGACAAAAGACTTACTAGGAAAAAATCAGACAATTATAAATTGTTATATGGGAAAATATAAAGCTGAGATATGGGGTCTACTACTAAATATGACAATAAAATTGAGTTGCTAACGGATTGATTATGATAAATGGAAAGATAATTAAATAAAGGTTAAAATATACGGAATATGGACAACTATGAAACTGATATGGGGAGATTGTAAAGCATAGGTTTGTGATTCACTTTTATACATGTTAATTAAACTGAGTTGCTAATTGATTGAATATGACAATAGAAGGACAATTAAGCATGGGTTAATAATATGAAACATGGACATATATAGAACTTCTAAGATGATGAACAAAGTGAGATGTGTATCACTTGTTATTCTATATAGTAGATTAAGGGAATTGTAATGAACATTAAACAGCAAGGATTGCCATTTATATAACCCTAACCTAAACCAAGATATGGAAAATGGAGAGGGAACATGAAATATACTTACAATGGGAAACTATTGAGATTTAAAGACAGAATCACAAAGTGGGGGCGTGTAAGGATGCATAATTATATAAATATAATGATGAGAATAGCTGGGAATTATAACCAGGTCTACATCTTGGCCAAAATTAGGCTAGGGGGGGGGGAGGTTAAAAGCACAATGAGTTTCTATGTATACATTTATTTTTCTCTCTTTTTTAAAAATGGAGGAAGATATATGTCAAAATTAAATATGTATATTGAAAAGAAATTATAAATATCATCAACATAAAATGGAGCTCGCTCCGAAGCTGAAATACACCAAGTAAATGAGATGAAGAGTGGGAAGTAGAGGAGAGAGGTAAGGGAAGAAGAGAGGAATAGGAGAGAGGACAGTGGGGAGGGGAAACAGGAGAAGAAAAAGGAGGAGTGGAAAGGGGAGAGAAGAGAAGGAAAGAGGAAGAGGAAGTAGAGAAGAAAATGGCGACAGAGGGAAGAAAGGAGGTAGGGAGGGGGAGGAGAGAGGGAGAAGAAAATGATAGATAAGGTACAAATATGGTGTATGGAGAGCCAATAATTGTTTTTGGGAGTTGATGGCAAGACAAATTGATGTAAACATTTAACTACACAATACAATGTTGGCTAGAATACTAATAATAGTATACATGTGGTTATATGTTATGACAATGGAAAAAAAACTTTATATATAAAAAATAACATGATTTGAGGATTGCTAGAGTATTCTGAAGCTCATTTAGTTTGCAAATGAGAAAAAAATTGCTGTGTCACTATTGTGGTGCCTCTGTCATTACAGCATTCCAAACCAGTAGAGGTAATTTCAATTTTAGAAGAGTTATTCCCATAATGCCTCCATCACTCTCAAATATTATAAATGGGACAATTGCTGTTCGGAGTGTCTCGCCCTTCTCTGCATCCAATTGTATACAGTGAAAGCACCAGTGGAACCTTCAAAGGAAAAATCTTACCTGCCATGGCTGTATAAACTGGAGTGACTGATAGTCTCCAACCTGCATTCTCCTCTTACTCATTTGGGAAGAAGCAGCATTAAGGACCAAAGCCATAGCTTGGATTGCTTTGGAAATACCGGAGCCATCCACAGTTACCCTTCCTGCAAGCACATCCTGGGGTGGTAATAGCCTTTTCTCTTTTTCTGTGCATCTTTCCCAAACTTAGGATTTAGGATTTTTAGGATTTTATTAAACATTTATATGCCGCCCTTTTCCCTGAGGGGACTCAGGGCGGCTTACAACAATGGAGGGAAGGGAGTGCAAGACAAGACTTAAAAAGAAAAAGAAACGTGAATAAAAGAAATTAACCATAAAAACACACCATTCACTCAACATTCGGGCGGGGTGAGAGTAATCCTATCCCCAGGCCTGACGGGATAGCCAGTTCTTGAGGGCTGTGCGGAAGGCCTGGACGGTGGTGAGGGTACGGATCTCCACGGGGAGGTTGTTCCATAGTGTCGGAGCTGCAACTGAGAAGGCTCTCCTCCGCGTAGTCGCCAGTCGGCACTGACTGGCGGATGGAATTCGGAGGAGGCCTACTCTGTGCGATCTGATGGGACGCAGGGAGGTAATTGGCAGGAGGCGGTCTCTCAGATAGCCAGATCCACTACCATGGAGCGCTTTATAGGTGGTAAGTAAAACCTTGAAGTGCACCCGACGATCGACAGTTGACAGATCAACTTTCTTAGACAACCCAGATTTTGAAAAGGAACACTGAAACGCTTCCTCTACAAACCGTTTCTCAGTAGAGGAATATGAATTAAAGTTATAATATTGACCCCTGTTTGTCTGGCTGAGGAAGGAAAACAAAACATCCTTACGTTGGAGATCAAGTTTGTTGGAAAACATTTTTAGGTTTAAATATGACAACATTGTTGTAATCCACACTTTTGCTGCAATGAATGTATTCTCCCTTTCACTAGCACGTATTATTGATAATAGCATTGCTGTGGCCTGAAAATCCAATTGAAAAACTATAATTTTTACTTTGCTGTTGATAAGGTCTACTATTTTCCCTTTTTCTTGCTCAAACATGCTTCCGGTACGTATATCCACATTTGTTGCTGGGATGGCCTCTGAGAGGACAATGCAAACCCCATTTTTTACAGCTAGAGTTTCCAAACTTTTTTTAAAGTTTTGTCCTCTTTCGTTGTCCTGAGAAAGGAGGCTGATCCATGTCCATCGGAAATGCAGGAGCAACTGGACAATGGCTGAGTTTGGAGGTTCTTGTTTTGGGATAATCTGGTAGAAGAAAGGAAAATGATGCTTTGGCTCAGGCATGTGGCTGAAAATATCAAAGCTGATCTAGGATGAAAAAGAAGATATTGTCAGTTAGTATCACTTTTAATCCCAAAAGACAAATGTAAGGGCCTTTCTCCAATGCTGAAAGAAATGTATAGAAAAACAGTACCCCCCAAAATTGAAATTAGCTGGGTCCCTTAACGTTCTCTGTTTCTCTTTGCTTCTTTACATTTCTGGCCAAACTCTATCCATACAGCTATGTCTGGGTAATGAAATGGATGCAATGAGGCATTATTGCGGTCACAATTGAGGCTCACATGAACATTGCAAACTCTGTGGGTCAGCTATATAGTAGATCAGGTACTGCATGTGGTTCAGGTCAGATCAGAGCATCTTAATATATTAGAATAGAGAACTTTCCTAATTTGACAGGGATAGACAAAGAGAGAACCCCATTCAGATTTGGAGTGACTGTTAAATCAGACACTCTAGTGTGAAATTCCAGCTACTCTATGAAAGTACAGCTGATCCTTTTGCTTAGGGCTGCAAGTGGTTCAGGTCAGATCAGAGCATCTTAATATATTAGAATAGAGAACTTTCCCAATTTGACAGGGATACACAATGCGCATTCAGATTCAGAGTGACTGTTAAATCAGGCACTCTAGTGCAAAATTCCAGCTACTCTATGAAAGTACAATGACAGATCCTTTTGCTCAGGGATGAAAGTGTTTCAGGTCAGATAAGAGCATCTTAATATACAGCATTAGAATAGAGAACTCTCCTAATTTAAAAGGAATACACAAAGAGAGAACCACATTCGGATTCAGAGTGACTGTTAAATCACTCTAGTGTGAAACACCAGCTACTCTACGAAAGTACAATGACTGATCCTTTGGCTTAGAGGTCTATGCATCAACCAGCTGCCAGGCCTGCAGGCATATTCCTTTTGCATCTTTGGCCTGCCACACTTTCTATTATTCTACTATGCCTTTTCTATGGTGGGAAAATGGGAGGGGGGATGGGAGATACAGAGTTAAATGCTATGTAGCCAAAATAAAATTCCTTTCTAGAAGCCAAGGTCATCCTTTGTCTCTACACCTCTGCACCTGACTGGAACTGGATGGGTGGAACTGACAGCATGGCAGTGGAAGATTGGACCATGTGATGGACTTGTGGGTGTGGGGGAACTGAGTGGGGAAAACTGGGAAGCTTTCATATTCGGATTTTCCCAGATGTGCCACTATGACTCTCTTAATAAATTGGAACTTTGAACAATACTTTGCCTTGGACTCTGATTTAATTTTGAATGGTATTTGGAACCCTGACACCAGCATTTGAACAATTGAAGGCAGATCGTATAAAGTACTTGGCTTTGGGACTTCTGCAATATAGAAAGGACTACACAGCATGATATCATGCACATACATAAAGTGCAAGCTTTTTTCAATCACGAGAAACGCTTATCCATATCTGAACTACTCCTCCTATCTTCGATGGGCAGTTTCCGCAGGATCCAAGGGTAACAAGTGATAAATTTCCTCCTAAAAACTAATATTTCCTTCCTCTCATTACAGAGTATCAGGACTGTTTTTTTCTTTTACACTAGCAGCAACAATTTCAAAAAGGAAGTTGAAAGAGAATGTAATTATTTGAAGGATGTATTAAAGAAGGTTTTGGGAATCCCCAATAATCAGTAGCTCAGAGTTTCAAGCAGAGTTGGACAGATGGAGGAATTCATATAAAGGATATTTTTTTGTCTTTAATGATCAGGTAATCCCTTACATCAGGGTAGAGTCAGGGCAACTGAATGGAACTGTGTTTACAGGCTGGATACCCTCCCTGTCACCAATGCAGAGTTTGCAGCAGACAATTACTCATTGTGCCCAGAGAAAGAAATATCTGCCTCTAGTTAGGATCAAACTCACAGCCTCCTAATTGAATTCATATAAAAGGTATGCAGTCTATTTAACCTACTTCAAGGGAAGAGGACTAAAGCCATGTCTCTTCAAATGCCCTTCAGGGAAGTGCCTTTTCTGTATGAAACAAATTGATTTTGCTGATATGCTCCCATATAAATAGAAGAAGCATCTATTGGTTTTCCTATAGACCTTTAGGGAGGATTTTTGCTACTAGAAGAGCAGATGCCAAAAGATGTTGATTGACCTTGTACAAATTGGGCCTTTTCAGTATTTCAAGCATATGGAGTCACTTTAAATTGGGTCATCCAAATAATAATCATGCTCTGTGCATAGAGTGAAAGTATCAATATGCTTACATCCATATCCGTTCTCTTTTGCGGAGAGTATTGCTTGGCCAAACTAATAAAAGTAATAGGTTGGTATTTGTCTGCAGTGGATAGAGGATTGCTGGTCAGGTCTTTATAGTCCCTTTTAACTTTTTCATTCTATGATTTTATGACTGAACCCATCTTTCGTACTGGTCATTACCTCTTCAATTTATACCTCACTCATTCAGCACTTATGCATCATTGGTTCTCCTTTGTCTTTCTTCGTCATGCCCATTTTTAAAATACCCATCGACCACTGTCTCCAACTCATTTTATTATCACTTTTGAAAAACTCATGCTTTCATTTCACAAAAGAAACTATTGTGTGTTTTTCAACAGACACAAAAAATCTTGCTACAGGTCACATTTTGCTATTTCTTTTGTACAAGTATTTGTGTGCCACAATATTTCTCATCCTTTCCCCAACATTAATAGACATTCTACCATGGGACCTGAGTTCATTTCCATCCTTTTTTATTTCTTTGAAGAAAAACACTTTAGTGGCAAAAATTGAGAAATCACAAACTAAAGGCATAGTTTCCAAGCCATGTTGTGTCAAGGAGACTAAAGTCATATCTATGCATTTTTTTAAAAATAAAATTATTTCAGGTATTTTAATATCTAACTACTTTTTGGAAATAATATAAGGTCTGCAGTGTGGGCTAATGTGAAAATTATACAACATGGAATTAAGTTCATTTTAGTGTCATACCTGTGGAATTTTGTAGATGCCAGAGAAAGTAGAAATGTGATCAAAGAATTCAGTATCCATCTCTTCTAGAACTGCCAGCAGGTTCTTTTGTCTTCCACAACTGTAGTTTGGGACGTTCTCCTGCCCTGAAGACAGCAGGTCCAACATGACCTCATATGTGATCTTTGCATTGAGGAAGTTATCGTAGATGTTGTAGCCCAGTGTGATATTGGGCAACACCCTTGGACTCTGGTTGATTTTATGAACCGTCAAGAAGAAGAGCAGGATGAGGTGGAACATCATTGTCTTACTGCAAAATAATAGCTTATTTGTACAATGTCATTAGGTAGCTCACATCCATCCATAAATAGGTAAAACACAAAGTAAAAACATATCACTCCTCCAAGGTGTAGACCAAAATCCTCTCAGATCAATCCCTCATCCTTGCTCTATCCTTGGTTGAAGAACCAAGATTTCACAACCCTCTGGATTGCTGAAAATGGAGCGTTATCAAATGTACATATTTGACTCAGAATATTATATAATTTCTTCCTGCTAGATCACCCAGGAGGTGTCTAAGAGCCAGATTCAAGTATTGGATTCACTGAGCAAGTGGCATTATCTGCCTCAAGGTGGTTTACTCCTATAAAATCCATTTGCAGAATATTAATGGCTCTGGAGTTACTGCCCTATATTCAAAAATCGTTAATGATCCACTATAGCTAAATCAATAACTCATCATATAGGTTCTCTGTCCTCCTTAAATTTGTTTTTGCTATGTATTCCTTTTATTCGAAGCAAAAGTAAAATGGAAGCCACATCTTACAAAATATTTAAGGATGGAAATAAATGTTGGGAAGGAAGGAAAGAAGGAAGGAACGAAAGAAAGAAGGAAGCCACAACATCTTACAAAATAGTTAAAGGATGGAAATAAATGTTGGGGAGGAAGGAAGGAAGGAAAGAAAGAAAGAAGGAAGGAAAGAAGGAAGCCACAACATCTTACAAAATAGTGAAAGGATGGAAATACAAGGAAAGAAGGAAGGAAGGAAGGAAGGAAGGAAGGAAGGAAGGAAAGAAGGAAGGAAGC
Organism: Thamnophis elegans; assembly: GCF_009769535.1. Classification (NCBI taxonomy): domain Eukaryota; kingdom Metazoa; phylum Chordata; class Lepidosauria; order Squamata; family Natricidae; genus Thamnophis; species Thamnophis elegans. The sequence continues at coordinate 152,182,089 of NC_045542.1, read as the reverse complement.
CACAATATCTTACAAAATAGTGAAAGGATGGAAATAAATGTTGGGAAGGAAAGAAGAAGGAAGGAAGGAAAGAAGGAAGGAAGGAAAGAAGGAAGGAAGGAAGGAAGGAAGGAAGGAAGCCACAACATCTTACAAAATAATTAAGGATTAAAATAAATGTTAGTAGGAAGGAAAGAAAGAAAGAAGACATTGGGAACTATCAAAGTCCCAAGTAATGTGTCCCCAGAATAAGAACCCAAGGCATCCACCTATCTTTAAAGTCTGTTTATAAGGAACATATCAAATTGAAATGGGTAAAATCTACCACTAGAAGCCTGTACTTGTCCACAAATACCTTCTCAATCTGTGGGTTGGAGCCTCAGAGAAAACATAAGGGAAACGTCGAGAAAATATTTTAGATGTTATTCCACTAATCAGGTAGTCTCCTGGCTTGTAGTAATTAAACCCTTTCAATTCTTCCGTTATCACCTTTAGTGGACATTTGATGTGAATCGTGGCACAGGGAACGTAGGACAGAATCAGAATCAGAAAGAGCCAGATTTCTAGCAGCAGCATTTTGCATGCATTGATTGAGATCCTTCCTATATTTTTCTCTCTGAAAAACCGTCAATCCCAGCGCTCACAAAACAGCCCATTGGCAGGGAAGATGTTGGAATTTTCCCTACATCTGGAAGAGAAACTTGCAATTTCTAGTCTAGCACAGTCCCTGCCTAACTGCTTTACAATTAAAGATGATGGAAATCTCATAATTCCTTTTTTAAAAAAAAATAGAATAAATAACTATGATTTTAATAATTAAATGGGGAATTGGGAATAACTGTTGCAACAGACATCTGCAGTTGGAGAAAACAATTTTTACATAACTCAGAGACATCGACCTAATTTTAGAGTCAGAAGGGGAAAAATTCAGAAAAGTTTGACTGCCTTTTACTTTAGAGCAATATTGGCAAAACGTTAAAGGTTGTCCTGTGGTAAAACAATAGAATATGTTTTTTTTAATTAATTTTTTTTAATTTTTAATTTAAAACAAATACAACATCTTTCTTTACATGCTATGGAAAGTGTATCAATTAGTTACAAATAGACTTTTATGCATCTCTTCCACAGTCAACAAACATAATTCATGTTAATTCGAGCATTTTAACTCAAATATTCATACATATCACCATCAGCACATATCCATTTTCATTTGACTATAATTATTATTTAAAAAAGAGAAGAAGAAGAAGAAAAAAAGAAAAATAATAATAATAATCTTAAACAATACATACCCACACCAGTGGGAACAGAAAAAATCAAAAAGAGAAACCAAAAAAAAAAAAAAAAAAAAGGAACACAGGTATATATTATAAAAAAGTATATCAGCTGGTTACAACATGTTTTGGTGCATCTCTTCCATTAATTCATATTAATTCAAATATCTTAACTCAAATGTTTACCATATTGACATCATTATACCTCCACTTTTAGTTGATTACAGTTATTTAAATATCCTTCATCCTTAAATATGCCAAAGATTTAATCCATAACCACATGCTGACATTTCATTTACTTGTTTGTAAAATCCTCTATTAACATCAAATCCTCATATCCTGTTTTAGCCGAACATCCATAATATTTAATACCAAAAATTGCATCTTCCATACAGTATAGTTTATTATCATTCTCCCTTCTTTATGTAATTATATTGTATATTGTAACATTTTCCCCATATTAGTTAACATTTAACTGTATATTTTATTCTATTTTTTAATAGTGATAATTATTGTAATTAATAACCTTTATATATGGTCCAAAAATATTTCCAATCTTCCCTTCTCATATCCAATTATTATTTATCATATCAACTCCACATTATATACATTACTATCAATATCAATTATCAATATCAATTATTATTCAGCTATGTCTATTACAAATAAGAGTAATTAGAGTAATTTAAAATTAGAATATGTTTTAATTAGCTAGTGGGGATATTATGATTCAGCGATAGCAAACCTTTTTTGGCTCACGTGCCCTAAGTGGAGGGAGTGCAGGGGGGTCGTGGGTGGGTGTGGTGTACCCATAATGCAACACGTGATGCCCCAGTGCGCATGTGCACACTACAAGCATGACCCCCCATTTTTTGCATGCTTTTTTCACCCGCCCCAGGCTCCATAGGGCCATTTTTTTTGCGCTCTGGAGGCTTTAGGGAAGCTCATGAAGCCTCCGGAGGGCCTCTGGGGGGCGGGTGAGAGAAGCCCTTTTCGCCCTCCCCAGGCTCCTATAAAGCCTCTGGGGCCTGGGGAGAGTGAAAAATGGCTTTAAAAAAGGGTGAACTCAGCTGGCCAGTGTGCGCATGCACACTGGCGAGCTGACAGGGCAGCGCCTTGCGTGCCCTGACAAATGGCTCCGCGTGCCACCTCTGGCATGCGTGCCATAGGTTCGCCATCCCGGTTATAATTTATTCTTATTCTGTATTATTCTGTCCAGTTGCAGAGAGGTCATGCTGAAGAAAGTCTAGCTATGATGTCCATAGGTCATCTGGTGTTTATCTCAGTGAAGGTCAGCTATTCCAGAACATGATATAGCAATAGAATTTAGACTTATATATCACTTCACAGTGCTTCACAGCCCTCTCTATGCAGTTTACAGAGTCAGCATATTGCCTCTCGCAATCTGGGTCCTCATTTTACTGGAAGGATAGAAGGCTTAGTCTACCTTGAACTGGTCAGGATCGAACTGCTGGCAGTTAGCGGAGTTAACCTTCAATACTGCATTCTAACCACTGCACTATAACAGTTTTTATTTGAAGACTCTTTGATGAGAGCTGAAGAAACTTCTTGGATGAGAAGGAAAACATCTTCAAAGAAAAACCAGAAAGTCCAGTTGCCTCTTGAAAAAGCAGCTATGGGACATCATAGCTAGATTTTCTTCAGGATGACCTCTCTGCAACTGGACATTCATGTGTCTCAAAGACATACACTTGAACACTGTAATTAAGCCCATCCATGTTGCTGCTTGTCATCCACTACTTCTCTTTCCTTCTACCTTTGTTCAGGTCTGGATAACAGATCTTTTTTAGCCTTCTCTGAACTGAGAGGAACTTTCCAGAGTAAGTCAAGCACTTTTCTCCATTGAACAGACTGTTTCAATGCTTTGTTCATGAGAGTTTCTTTGAAGCCCGTTCAACAGCTTCACCTACAACTTTAGTTTCTGAAATCAATTTAAAGATGACGTTATCAAGGAGCTTTGCTCAATATAGTTATGAGATGAGATGAAAATCAGTTGCCAATAATGTTGAGCAGTGGTTGTGCGTTATTTTGTTATTTTTCATTTCTTATTGTTGTTGTGCTTTTCTAATTAGACAGTTATAAACTTTGATTTAGTTATTTGCTCATGCAAAGAATTTTTTTTCATCCTCTTCTGCTTTTTTCTGCAAACAATCTTGGCCAGGAGTGTCAATCTGACATTGTCACGGTGGCGTCATGTGATGTATCGAGACTCCCCCCACCCCACTTCGCTAAACCAGGTATTAGTGTGCCCAGTGGCTGACGCATCCAGCCCATGTGCTGGGAGTTTGTAGCTGTGATCTAGACTCTTCTGATTGTTAATGTGAAAATACTGAGTGCTGATATGAAAGCCACTAATCCAAATACACATTGTTTTTAATGAAGAAGTGCTTTTGGAGGAATTGCCTTTTGCATTAGGAGAAAAAGGAGACAGGTCATTTCCATGACCGCCCTATCCCACCCCGAAGGGCCTCTGGGCTCACTGGAGCTGACATGAGTCCACCAGAGTTAATTCAGTAGGACAATCAGTGCCTTCTCTGAGCTGTGATTCATCATGAAACCCAAATATATTCATTGCACAATACGTTTCTTGAATAACAGGATTAAAAAGTATCCTGAATAGTTTTGATGATTACATTGGAACTACATCCTTAAGTCAGGCAAACATTTTCCCCTTCCTGCAGACTAGTAAATGAAGTCATACAGAGAATCAATTGGGATTCCCAAATCCCTGTATAATTATCAAAAATCGCAATGCTTACATCATCTTCCATTAAAACCTAGGGGACTTCTCTCAACCATGGTTATTTTGAAACAAGGTAGATGTCAGTAACCCTCATCAACAGATTTCACAAATATTTCATAATTCTTATAAAAATATGAAGATCTGGTTCACAAGGACTTTAAGGATGAGAAGGAACACATGGTGAGATCCTGAAAATCCTGAAACCAAAGACAGTGGTGCCTTTCTCAGAGAACTAAAGAAGATCTTCATTATGATATCTGAAATACTGCTGCTGCTTCTTCTCCTGGTGTCCAATTTTCCATGCAGTACGCTGATGACCAAATGTCCATTAAATGTGCAGAGAGAAGGAAAACACGAATTTAATTACTACAAGCCAGGAGATTTCCTAATTAGTGGAATCATATCTACATCTAGCACTGTATTTCAACCATACATCTTCTTTAAACCTCCAAGCCACACATTTATAAGGTAATTCCTGATGTGTACTTAACATTAGTGATTAATTTTATGTTTTCCACTGTCTTACATTTAATAGAAGCGGCTAGCTGATACGAACTTTAAACTTTTATATGTTTTAAAGTGTAACATTGATATTTGTGACATTAGCAGTCTACGATTAAAACTATCTGGAGTTTCCAATTAGGATGATTTTGAGTCTGAAGAAAAGCATTGGAAACAAAGTCCTCTGTAGTCAATAGGACTATCCTTCTAACAGCAACACCAAAGAAGTCCAACACCTGGCAAGGTCCCATAGAGGATTAATATACTCATCTGACTTTTTTTTCAATTAGACAAAGACTTTCTTAGAATATTTCTGCATTATAATACATTGGTGTGCTCCCTTCCTGCTTTTCCCTTCACGAGGTCAACCAGAATCCAAAGCTGTTAGGAAAAATCACCCTGGGCTACAGCATTGTTAGAGATACTGTATATCAGAGATGCATTCCATAATTAATTTCCGATTGTTAGATTGTTAAATTGCCCTACGAGCTTCATAAGACAGCAATCCAACTGATTGCTAAATGTCATAAAGGAACAGCTTAAGGTAATATGATGTGATTTTATGAATTGATGATGAAACCCCCACATCAAGATGAAAACCAACTGAAGTCTCTTATCTTGCAGTATACAAAGTATGAGCTTCTGGAACATCCTGCCCTTCTTCTTTGCCACCCATGAGATCAACCAGAATCCAAAGCTCTTACCAAACATCACGCTGGGCTACAGCATCTATGAGAACTTTTTCAATGCAAGGATAACATCTGAAGCCATGATGGACTTGCTGTCTACAGGGTGAGAGAATGTCCCAAACTACAGTTGCAGAAGACAAAAGAATCTTTTGGCTGTGCTTGAAGGGACTGATTCAGAACTCTTTAATTACATTTCAGCTATGTTAGACACCTACAAAATACCACAAGTATGAATGAATAATGAATCTAATTTCATTTTATATAGTCTATTGATAGTTTAAAAGGGGTCAAATAATAAATAGAATAGAATAAAATAACAGAGTTGGAAGAGACCTTTGAGGTCTCCTAGTCCAACCCCCTGTTTAGGCAGGAAATCCTAAACCACTTCAGACAAATGGTACCCAATGATTAGGGGACTGGAGGCTAATTGAGCACATCAATTTGTTATTGGGGAAAGGAAAAAAAGCAGCATATTTACTAAAATGTTTTGTACAATTGTATACCTTGGTGAATATATTTGACCACCTGTTGTGTCGGTGTAGGGTTAGCTTTAAAAAAAGCTCTTAAAGTACTTATTTTTTCCTTAAAAGCAAAGCAATCAACCATATTTTCTATTTCATCTTAGATCAACGATGGGGTGATCAGCCACATTCCTGAACAAAAACATCTTTTTCCTTTTTTCTACCGAGTGAGTCCAAAGCAAGAACCTCCTCACTTGGCGATAGTGAAATTGCTCCTGCATTTCCGATGGACGTGGATCGGCCTCGCTGCTCCGGACAATGAAAGTGGGGAAAAGTTCAGGAGAACGTTTGTGCCAGGAGCCCTAAGGAAAGGAATCTGTGTTGCCTTCTCAGAAAGTTTACCCAGGGTTCTTAGAGCAGGGAGGGGAAAACACTTCTTTCAATATTTTAGTGACACCAAAGCAAAAGGTATTGTTTGTCAGTTGGATTCTCAGACAACATTTATACTAGCAGTGCTAATACAAGAGATGGAAAAGCAAAACCCCCTGTTTAAGGAAAAAGTATGGATTGCCACAGCTTTGTCAGATATCAGTGTGAGATTGTTTTATCAGCTGGTTAATCTCCAGCATAATCATCTTTTATTATCCTTCTCAACTAAGGCAAAGAAAAGGACACAATATTATGATTTTAATTCACATTACTTTGCTACAAGAAACTTTGGGAAGGCAGCATTTCAGTGTTCCTATTCAATCCCCTTGTTGTCGAAGAAAGCTTGGTATAGATGCCTGGAAAAAGAGAGCTGGGAAACCCCACCCCAGGATCTGGTTGAAACAATCTTGTCTGAGGATGTCTCCAGTATTTCCACAACAATCCAGGTTGTGGCCTGGGTCCTCCATGCTGCCTTTTCCTCCCAAATGAGTAAGAGGAGGATGAATGTTGGGGACCACCAGACACTCCAGATAATACAGCCATGGCAGGTAAGACTTCTATTACAAAATTCCACTAATGCTTTCCTTTCCATTCTTTAGTCTTTAAATATTTTATTAGATTATAGAATAAAATACAGAAATACAAAAGCAGATAGGAGGACACAGTGGGTAGGAGAAGGGGGAAAAGTGAGGGGATGGGAGAGAGAAAATTTTAAAAAAGCATTGACTTTCTATTACCTCTGTTGCACTAGAATAAGGCATTAACATTCAAACCTCAATGCTTTACTTTTCCATAATAATAGAAACTAGGCATTTTTATAACAACACATCAATCTAATCAATAAAACTGATTATTAAAGTTTCATTTTTTCCCAAAATCCAGAAGCAATCTCCATGTTGCCAAAAAAAAGTACTTATATTCTTTTCTTTGATCAAATGGTCAATTTCACCATCTCTGCCAACTCCATCAACTTTGGTGGCTATTCACGTCCAGGTTCTCTTTCAATATTTAAATGTTACATTAGAGAGAAGCAGAAACGATGGGGATAACACCAGCAATAATTTCCTGTTTCTAATATTTGTTCTGAGCAGATGAGGAGGTTTAGCGAGAGAGAGCAATTGATAGATTGTGTTGTTGAATCTTCTGGAGACTGTATTGCAAATTTTAGATTGTGCAGAAATGAATAGGTTGACACTGAGAATAAAGTATAAGGAGGAATCAGTGTACTTCAAGACATGGGGATGTTTTTGCAATTAGTTAGAAAAGGAATATGAATAAAATAATATAGATCAAGAGAGAGAGAAAGAGAGAGATTGTGTTGTTGAATCTTCTGGAGACTGTATTGCTGAATTTTCTAGATTAAACCGGATGTTCTGATTCAAGAGGCTTGTGAGAAAAGTATATAATGTCTCAAGAGACTGAAAGGTGTATTTATTTTTACTTTATTTAGTTTGTCAAACATGTGATAACAAGTATAAGTATAAACACGGACATGAAAAAGGGAAATTAGTAGAAATAAATGGGGACAGTATGACAGGAATGGAAGGTACGCTCGTGCACTTATGTACCAGGGGTGGGTTTTGGCTCCCGCTACTGCTGGTTGGCAATGCACGCCTGCACAGTATTATAAAAATGCTTCTATGCATGCGCAGAAGCAAAAAACAATGTGGTGCCACCATAGGCGCTGCCAGTAGAACCAGTTCCCGGATGTGGTCTTCCGAGTTACTTCCCACTCATCCAAACCGGGTTGAACAAGTAGCAACTCACCTGTGTTATGTATGCCCCCTTTATGGACCTCTTATGAATTGGATGAGGTCCAGAGTAGACAGTTTATGGTTAAAGTTATGGGGTTGGAGGCTGAAGACAGAAGCACAAGGATAAAGTACCCCCGTTTTGATTTAGTGTTGAAATGAGAACTTACACATTGCAAATGTGATTCTCCATCTTGTTTTAGCTCCATCCTTTTCTAAGAAACTTCCAGATTTACAATTTTTCTGTAAATGATGTTTATTTGGATGAGAATGGAATTCCTACTGCCGACTTTGATATCATGGACTGGGCAGTATTTCCCAACAAATCTGCTGCTGGGGTGATGATTGGGGATATTGGAAAAGAAGATCTCAAGATCTCTGTCCACAAGAGCTCCATCATATGGCCAACATCTTTTAATCAGGTAACCAAATCTGCCCTCTTTGTAGGTTTTATTATTCATCTGTTCCTATATATCCATATGGTTTTGTGGTTTATCAGTCTTTTCTCTATGATGGAGGGTCTGCAGTGGTAAAAGGACAGGTTGAAGGAGACGCTACTATTCTTCCTGGATCTCCCAAAGAATCAATTGCTTATGGTGGGAATAGCAGCATTGTTCTGGAATAGGATGCAAAACAGAGGTGTGTATTCAGCAGGTTCTGACCAGTTCTGGAGAACCAGTAGTGGAAATTTTGAAGAGTTTACAGAACTGGTAAATACAACCTCTGACTGGCCTCGCCCCATCTATTCTCTGCCTCCTGAGTCCAAGCTGATCAGGAAGAAATGGGGATTTTGCAGTAACCTTTCCCTGGAATGGGGAGGAAATGGAGATTTAATAGTATCTTTCCCAATGGTGGGTTCCTTCTGGTTTGGAGCAGTTTGGTCCAAACCTGGAAATAAGGAGAAATTTTCTGACAGTGACAGCAATCAGCCATTTGGAACAGCTTGCTTTTGGAAGTTGTGGGAGCTTCATCACTGGAAGTTTCAAGAAGAGACTGGACTTCCATCTGTCAGAGATGGTGTAGGGTCTCCTGTTTGGGTTGGTTATTGAACTAGATGACCTACAAGGTCCCTTTCAAACTCTGTTAATTGAAAACCTTGTTCTTTCCATGCTTTGGACCACAGTTTTTTTTTAATCATTGATCATTTGGCTGAATCTGATGAGATCTGAAGTCCAAATGAAGAAAAATCTCAGAAGGATAATGCTGCCTGGGCAGGAGAGTTAACAGCCTTTTCTCAACATTAAGGGGACTCTGGGATCCTAGCCTGCTGAAATGAAACTACCAGTGATGACTTTCCACTAAGACAAAATGTTTTCATTGTATTTGAAAAAAAAAAAGATCTTGAAAGTATCTTCTTGAATTTGTGAATCCACTTTGGTGGTCAAATCCATTTTTAGATGTAATCCCTTTATTCATACATTTCTCTGATTTTCTTTCTGTTTAGAAGGCTCCCTTTTCTAGGTGTACTGAAAGTTGCATCCCAGGATATACCAAGCTCTTGAGGGAGGGAGAGCCACTTTGCTGCTATGACTGTTCTCCATGCATGGAAGGAACAATATCTGTGCAGGAAGGTAGGTAGTTCAAAAAGAAAAAAAAGAACCAGTCTTTCATTCTAAGGAGAATATATTAGCAATAGCAATTGCACAAGGGGTGGGTTTCAGACAGTCCGCACTGGTACGGGCGTACCAGATGGTGAAATTTAGCATGCCTTCCTGTACCTGATCTTCCGGAGGCCCCGTATCAAAATGCTCCCTCCTCTGACCTGCCCGCCTCGCTCCCCCAGCCTCCCTGCCCTGTAGCTACTCGCTCACCCTACCTGTCCGCACCAGGCTTCCCCACCCACCCTCTTCCTTTGCAGAGGATTGGGAGACGCCCACGTGGTGTGCGCTCCCTTCTCTTTGACAACCACACCATTTCCAACGGCAGGGGGAGAAATCTAGGCATTTTTCATCCCTCTGCATGGATCCCCCCACCCTCATTGGAAATGAGGCGGCTGTCAGAGAAGGGAGCATCATGCACCATGTGGGCTTGTCCAACAGTCAATGAAGGAACAGGATCAGTTACAAAGGGAAGAGATGGGGAGTCTGCTGGGTGGGCATCCACTTTGCAAAGCCAGCTTGGGTTTGCCCTGAGGAAAAATCCCAGCGGTGGCAGCGAACCAATGCAGCAAAGGGTGCTCGTGGCGGCGGTGAGGACATGCTTCCCCTGTTCGGTCTAAGCAGTCCCCTCCAGCCCAGTAAACTGGATGCCCAAAAATGGCACAGAAGCATTACACACGTGCATACAAAACCCAATAAAAACCTCTAGGTGTGCAATTCACAGTGAAAAAATGATCAGTTTTGGGGTTGGGGACAGAGAGGTCTTCAGTCGACCCCTCTCCTCTCTTCACCCCTCACCTCCCCAAAATCCTATGAAAAATTATCTCAAACCACAAATATTCCTTATAGATATACTTTCAAAAAGCAAAACCCTACACTGTACTGAGATATTTGTTCTGACAGCTGCAAGAACTAATTTATCAAGAATATTGGAAAATAGATATTTTGTCAGTAATGTCAGATTGGGAGGTCAATTTAGAGACTATGCAGCAATGGCACAATCTACAGCAGTGTTTCTCAACCTTGGCAACCTTAAGACATACGGGCATGAACTCCCAGAACTCGTCGGGAGCCATTGAATTTAGGGAGTATGGAAATTTTGGCTGCAGATTTCTGGAAGTCAAAGTACATAGATCATAACACTGTCAAGATTGAGATAGAGTATCTGTGATGAAATTTAACTAAATTTAAAAAGAATGGCTGTCGCATATGAAATATATTGTACAGCTGGATATATGTAGACTTTTGGAAAATGATTTTTGCCAGAAAGTGGTTAGATTAATTAAAACTAATATAAACATAGATACTAGCAAGAATTTTTATGGTTTAATGTAAAACATGCCCACACAAACAAATAGAATGTGTGTGTTTGTGTTTACGTATGTGTTTGCATTCTACTCACAGCTTGGGAAAATAAATAAAAGGGAGGAGAGGAATGTTTTTCCATCACTATAATTTTCTAATTTATAGAAACTAGGCATTTTTATAACAACACATCAATCTAATCAATAAAACTGATTATTAAAGTTTCATTTTTTCCCCAAAATCCAGAAGCAATCTCCATGTTGCCAAAAAAAAGTACTTATATTCTTTTCTTTGATCAAATGGTCAATTTCACCATCTCTGCCAACTCCATCAACTTTGGTGGCCATTCACGTCCAGGTTCTTTTCAATATTTAAATGTTACATTAGAGAGAAGCAGAAACGATGGGGATAACACCAGCAATAATTTCCTGTTTCTAATATTTGTTCTGAGCAGATGAGGAGGTTTAGAGAGAGAGAGCAATTGAGAGATTGTGTTGTTGAATCTTCTGGACACTGTATTGCAAATTTTAGATTGTGCAGAAATGAATAGGTTGACACTGAGAATAAAGTATAAGGAGGAATCAGTGTACTTCAAGACATGGGGATGTTTTTGCAATTAGTTAGAAAAGGAATATGAATAAAATAATATAGATCAAGAGAGAGAGAAAGAGAGAGATTGTGTTGTTGAATCTTCTGGAGACTGTATTGCTGAATTTTCTAGATTAAACCGGATGTTCTGATTCAAGAGGCTTGTGAGAAAAGTATATAATGTCTCAAGAGACTGAAAGGTGTATTTATTTTTACTTTATTTAGTTTGTCAAACATGTGATAACAAGTATAAGTATAAACACGGACATGAAAAAGGGAAATTAGTAGAAATAAATGGGGACAGTGTGACAGGAATGGAAGGTACGCTGGTGCAGTTATGTACCAGGGATGGGTTTTGGCTCCCGTTACTGCTGGTTGGCAATGCACGCCTGCACAGTACTATAAAAATGCTTCTACGCATGTGCAGAACAAAAAACAATGTGGTGCCACCATAGGCGCTGCCAGTAGAACCAGTTCCCGGACGTGGTCTTCCGAGTTACTTCCCACTCGTCCAAACCGGGTTGAACAAGTAGCAACTCACCTGTGTTATGTACGCCCACTTTATGGACCTCTTATGAATTGGATGAGGTCCAGGATAGACAGTTTATGGTTAAAGTTATGGGGTTGGAGGCTGAAGACAGAAGCACAAGGATAGCTACAAATTGGCAGACAGGACTTGATTGTCTTCAAAGAAATACCACCCCAAATGTTAAGAGCCAGGAGAGATTACGCTTTTCTAGTGGAAGAACTCAGAAACCGTCGGATACAGTATAGATGGGAGGTGCCATTTGGTGTTATAATTACACTCAGTGAGCAAAAATATCGTCTCAACTCTGTATGGGAAGCCCGAGATTTCTATCATAAGACCCTGAAGGTGGGACACTCTGAATTATCTGGATCTGGAGAAAGACTACGAGTAGGACATGATAAACAGCAAATCACACAACTACAAGACAGAAAGCATCATTTTCCCCTTCCGGAAGGGCAAGGGACCAGAGAACAAGGACCTAGCCGTACGACTACCAGACGAATGGGAAAACAAGGCAGACTGCAACAACCTCAATAATCATCGGCCATTGATTAAGGAGTTATGTCTGAACAAAACCCAATAAAAACCTCTAGGTGTGCAATTCACAGTGAAAAAATGACCAGTTTCGGGGTTGGGGACATAGAGGTCTTCAGTCGACCCCTCTCCTCTCTTCACCCCTCACCTCCCCAAAATCCTATGCAAAAATGAACTCAAACCACAAATATTTCTTATCGATATACTTTCAAAAAGCAAAACCCTACACTGTACTGAGATATTTGTTCTGGCAGCTGCAAAAACTAATTTATCAAGAATATTGGAAAATAGATATTTTGTCAGTAATGTCAGATTGGGAGGTCAATTTAGAGACTATGCAGCAATGGCACAATCTATAGCAGTGTTTCTCAACCTTGGCAACCTTAAGACATACGGGCATGAAGTCCCAGAACTCGTCGGGAGCCATTGAATTTAGGGAGTTTGGAAATTCTGGCTGCAGATTTCTGGAAGTCAAAGTACATAGATCTTAACACTGTCAAGATTGAGATAGAGTATCTGTGATGAAATTTAACCAAAATTTTAAAAGAATGGCTGTCGCATACGAAACATATTGTACAGCTGGATATATTTAGACTTTTGGAACATGATTTTTGCCAGAAAGTTGTTAGATTAATTAAAACTAATATAAACATAGATACTAGCAAGAATTTTTATGATTTAATGTAAAACATGCCCACACAAACAAATAGAATGTGTATGTTTGTGTTACGTATGTGTTTGTATTCTATTCACAGCTTGGGAAAATAAATGAAAGGGAGGAGAGGAATGTTTTTCCATCACTATAATTTTCTACTTTATTCCTGCTTATTTATTTCTTTTTGAGTTATTCAATTGTTGCTATCCAAAACAGAACATTTCCCCCCTTGGTTTCAATTATTCTACTATCTTTTCTTTCTTTTTTTTTTTAAAAAAAAGTAAAAATTGCTCTATGTACATTCAGTTTCTGGAAAGTTGATTATGATGTGCTGAATGTCATTGAATCACTTGTTAAAAAATACTTTGTGTTTTCCAGATGTAGCCCATTGTGAAAAATGTCCAGATGACCACCATTCCAACAACAAGCGAAATCAGTGTCTCCCCAAAGTTACAACATTTCTGTCCTACAGAGAAAACTTAGGTCTTGTTCTGGTTATCTCTGCCTTTTCGCTGTCTCTAATCACTGCTTTAGTTCTATGAATTTCCAACCCTACTGGAAACAACAAAAGAAACATTAAATGAGAGAATAACGGGACTAGAATTAGAAAGGGCAATCCAAAAAAATAATAATAATAACAAAATCCCGGACCAAGCTGGAATTCTAGAAGAATTATAGGCCAATCTCGCTGCTAAATGCTGATTACAAAATATTTATGATAATAATGGCAGAAAGAATTAAAAATATATTAAATGGAATCATACACCCAGACCAAAATGGATTTTTACCCAACAGACACATAAAAAACAATATATGAACGATAATGGACACATTAGAATAGAATGAGATACACTCGGGAAAACAAGCAGCATTGATATTTATTGATGCACAAAAAGCATTTGATAACCTGAATTGGGATTTTCTTATAAGCAATGAGCAGTAATGAACTTCGGAGAGAAATTTATCGGGATGATCAGAGCAATATATTTGAGTCAGAGGGCAAAAATAATACTAAACAGGGAAGCAACAGAAGATTTCAGCATAACCAAAGGGGTAAGAAAGGAATGCCCTCTATCCCCCCTGTTATTTATCCTCTCAATGGAGACATTGATGTTACAAATTAGGCAAAACAAGGACATAAAGGGATTGAAAATTAGAACACAGAAATACAAAGTGCAGGCCTTTACAATCTAGCAAGAGCCAAGGTGGCGCAGTGGTTAAATGCAGCACTGCAGGCTACTGCTAGATCAGCAGGTCAGCGGTTCAAATCTCACCGGCTCAGGGTTGACTCAGCCTTCCATCCTTCCGAGGTGGGTAAAATGAGGACCCAGATTGTTGGGGGCAATATGCTGACTCTCTGTAAACCGCTTAGAGAGGCCTGAAAGGCCTATGAAGCGGTATATAAGTCTACTGCTATTGCTATTGCTATTGCATTTATCATAGAGGAACCACTAGAAACTGGACTAAAACTATTACAAGATATAAACCAATTCGATAAAGTGGCAGGGTTTAAAATGAATAAAGAGAAAACTAAAACATAAAAGAATTTAACCAAAAGACAAAATGAAGAACTGGAGGAGAAACTGGGAATTTTGGGGGCCAAGAAAATTAAATATTTGGGAATATGTCTATTGGCAAAAAGTATTACAATAAAAGAAGATAACTACAATAAATTGCTACAACAGATACAAAAAGATTTGGATAACTGGACTAAACTACAGATATCACTAATTGGCAGAATCTCAACAATTAAAATGAATGTACTACCCAAACTACTTTATCCTTTACAAACAATAACGATTAAATTAGAATTTTTTTTTTCCTGAACAACTAAATAAAATGGTATCCAAATTTATCTGGTCAGGGAAAAAACACATTTTAAATACAAACTTCTACAAGGTAGTAGAAACAAAGGGGGCTTTGGCCTTCCAGATTGGGAGCTTTATTATCAGGTGGCAGCCCTAATATGGCTAAAGGACTGGATTCAACTAAAAAATAGAAATAAAAATCCTTATGCTAGAAGGCCACGATCTCCAATTAGGCTGGCACAGCTTCCTCTGCGAGGGAAAGAATAAATCTCATTCCTACTTCCAGAGACATATAGTAAGGGATGCCCTGTTTAGGGTCTGGGAAAAAATAAAAAAATCCACTACCTGAAAATCCCAGTGAAGGACTGTCTCATGGCGCCTCTGCCAATGAAAATGGACCTCAGGAAGACCTCATATGCCCTCCACAGCTCCATTTCTGCTGGATAAGGATTACAGGAGGCTGTGGCAGCTGAAAATGGAGCCCAGGAGTCCGTTTTCACTGGCAGAGGACTCGAGCCAGCACAGGTGCCCCTACACAAATGATGTTGAGATGGTCATGCCCCCTGCCCCCCCCCGAGGTGAAGCACAAGCCTAATGTGGCCCTTAAAGAAATCGAGTTTGACACCTCTGACCTAGAGGTATATTGTGACTGAATATGGAAAGCGGCTGAGAGATCAAGCAGAGGCAAGATGAATATCCCATCAGAGGTCCAGAGAATCAGATCCTGAAGGATTAATGAAAACAGCCATACACAGAGTCTGTTTGAAAATGCAGTTTATCTTCTTCCTATGCCATGAACTGACCAACAAAGTACTAAGGCAATGAATAAATTGACAGAGCTGACACCAGGTGCTCCCCACCACCTTTTATAGTTACTTGGTAATTAGGTTAAATCCCCCCCCCCCACCTGCATCATCTAGTTACCCAGAGTGAAAACCACTCTTCAATCAATCATGGATTGTTCTCAGTCAGTTATCAGTTCTGGAATTTTCTCAGTGGAAACCTCCCAGCAGTCAATCACGAAGAGCTTTGTAGAGTTCTCAGCTGGATTGCTTGTGGAGGAGGAAAATCTCCATCTGGTAAACATGAGTCTTGCAGCTGGCCCTGCCCACCCCCCAAGGCAGCTCCGGGCCTCTGGGCTCACTGGAGCTGACATGAGTCCACCAGTTAATTCACTAGCATAATCAGTGCTTTCTCTGAGCTATGATTGATCATGAAACCCAAATATATTCATTGCAAAATACTATATTCTTAAGTCAGGCAAACATTTCCCTCTTCCTGCAGACTAGTAAATGAAGAGGTATACAATTGTACAAAACATTTTAGTAAATATGCTGCTTTTTTTCCTTTCCCCAATAACAAATTGATGTGCTCAATTGTTTCTCTTTTTGCTGTACTCTTTTATTGTAAAGACTAGTGAATGACTGTTAAAATGAAAAAAATATATTTGATCTGATTTGATCATGGATTGGAGAAAAAGGAATGTCGTGTGAACACAGCAGTACAAAATGTGACAGCTGGGTATTTTCTCATTGACTTTAAGTGCAAGCAGGGGAAAACACCCTCTTAAAGAATAATTTCCCTACAGTCTTTGGGATTTCCTTTGGAAATTATACAGGGATTTGGGAATCCCAATTTATTTTCTGTATGACTTCATTTACTAGTCTGCAGGAAGAGGGAAATGTTTGCCTGACTTAAGAATATAGTTCCAATGTAATCATCAAAACTATTCAGGATACTTTTTAATCCTGTTATTCAAGAAACGTATTAATAATTATCAAAAATTGCAATGCTTACATCATCTTCCATTAAAACCTAGGGGACTTCTCTCAGCCATGGTTATTTTGAAACAAGGAAGATGTCAGTAACCCTCATCAACAGATTTCACAAATATTTCATAATTCTTATAAAAATATGAAGATCTGGTCCACAAGGACTTTAAGCATGACAAAGAACACATGGTGAGATCCTGAAAATCCTGAAACCAAAGACAGTGGTCCCTGTTCCAGAGAACTAAAGAAGATCTTCATTATGATATCTGAAATACTGCTGCTGCTTCTTCTCCTGGTGTCCAATTTTCCATGCAGTACGCTGATGACCAAATGTCCATTAAATGTGCAAAAAGAAGGAAAACACGAATTTAATTACTACAAGCCAGGAGATTTCCTGATTAGTGGAATCATATCTACATCTAGCACTGCATTTCAACCATACATCTTCTTTAAACCTCCAAGCCACACATTTAAAAGGTAAGTCTTGATGTGTACTTAACATTAGTGATTAATTTTATGTTTTCCACTGTCTTACATTTAATAGAGGAGGTTAGCTGATACGAACTTTAAAATTTTATGTTTTAAACTTTAACATTGATATTTGTGACATTAGCAGTCTACGATTAAAACTATCTGGAGTTTCCAATTAAAAGTATCTGGAGTTTCCAATTAGGATGATTTTGAGTCTGAAGAAAGGCATTGGAAATAAAGTCCTCTGTAGTCAATAGGACTATCCTTCTAACAGCAACACCAAAGAGGTCCATCACCTGGCGAGGTCCCATAAATGAGTAATATACTCATCTGACTTTTTTTTCAATTACACAAAGACTTTCTAAGAATATTTCTGCATTATAATACATTCGTGTGCTCCCTTCCTGCTTTTCCCTTCACGAGGCAAACCAGAATCCAAAGCTGTTAGCAAAAATCACCCAATTGTTAGAGATACTGTATGTCAGAGATGCATTCCATAACTAATTTCCGATTGTTAGATTGTTAAATTGCCCGGCGAGCTTCATAAGACAGCAATCCAACTGATTGCTAAATGTCATAAAGGAACAGCTGAAGGTAATATGATGTGATTTTATGAATTGATGATGAAACCCTCACATCAAGATGAAAACCATCTGAAGTCTCTTATCTTGCAGAATACAGAGTATGAGCTTCTGGAACATCCTGCCCTTCTTCTTTGCCACTCATGAGATCAACCAGAATCCAAAGCTCTTACCAAACATCACGCTGGGCTACAGCATCTATGAGAACTTTTTCAATGCAAGGATAACATCTGAAGTCTTGATGGACTTGCTGTCTACAGGGCGAGAGAATGTCCCAAACTACAGTTGCGGAAGACAAAAGAATCTTTTGGCTGTGCTTGAAGGGACTGATTCAGAACTCTTTAATTACATTTCAGCTATGTTAGACACCTACAAAATACCACAAGTATGAATGAATAATGAATCTAATTTCATTTTTTATAGTCTATTGATAGTTGGAAGAGAACTTTGAGGTCTTCTAGTCCAATCCCCTTTTTAGGCAGGAAATCCTAAACCACTTCAGACAAATGGTACCCAATGATTAGGGGACTGGAGGCTAAAACATATGAAGAAAAATTGCAGGGATTGGGTATGTTTAGTTTAATGAAAAGAAGGACTAGGGGAGACATGATAGCAGTGTTCCAATATCTCAGGGGCTGCCATAAAGAAGCTTTTGACATTTTAAAAACTTTTTAAATGAATTGAGTCAGATGACAGAGTTTAAAAGACACCCAAAATATTATATTTTCATCAGGCATTCAAATGTCTCTTTTGTCATTCAGACATCAGTGCATGTCTTGATTTTTTAAAAAGATACACAGGTTACAAAGAGATTTTTCAGCTAAAGGAACCTTCATCATAGCTCAAATAAGGGCTCTCAACCATACTTTGCATGAAATTTGCATCTGCTTCGCTAATCCTTCTTCTGCCCACCCTCTCCCTGTCTTCTGGTCACTGCAGTCTTGGGAGATAAAAACATCTTTTCATCCTTATTCCAACCAAATCCAAAGGAAATCCCAAATGCTGTAGGGAAATTATTCTTTAAGAGGGTGTTTTCCCCTGCTTGCACTTAAAGACAATGAGAAAATACCCAGCTGTCACATTTTGTACTGCTGTGTTCACACGACATTCCTTTTTCTCCAATCCATGATCAAATCAGATCAAATATATTTTTTTCATTTTAACAGTCATTCACTAGTCTTTACAATAAAAGAGTACAGCAAAAAGAGAAACAATTGAGCACATCAATTTGTTATTGGGGAAAGGAAAAAAAGCAGCATATTTACTAAAATGTTTTGTACAATTGTATACCTCGGTGAATATATTTGACCGCCTGTTGTGTTGGTGTAGGGCTAGTTTTTTAAAAAAAGCCCTTAAAGTACTTATTTTTGTCCTTAAAAGCAAAGCAATCAACCACATTTTCTATTTCATCTTAGATCAACTATGGGGTGATCAGCCACATTCCTGAACAAAAACATCTTTTTCCTTTTTTCTACCGAGTGAGTCCAAAGCAAGAACCTCCTCACTTGGCGATAGTCAAATTGCTCCTGCATTTCCGATGGACGTGGATCGGCCTCGCTACTCCGGACAATGAAAGTGGGGAAAAGTTCAGGAGAATGTTTGTACCAGGAGCCCTAAAGAAAGGAATCTGTGTTGCCTTCTCAGAAAGTTTACTCAGGGTTCTTAGAGCAGGGAGGGGAAAGCACTTCTTTCAATATTTTAGTGACACCAAAGCAAAAGGTATTGTTTGTCAGTTGGATTCTCAGACAACATTTATACTAGCAGTGCTAATACAAGGGATGGAAAAGCGAAACCCCCTGTTTAATGAAAAAGTATGGATTGCCACAGCTTTGTCAGATATCAGTGTGAGATTGTTTTATCAGCTGGTTAATCTCCAGCATAATCATCTTTTATTATCCTTCTCAACTAAGGCAAAGAAAAGGACACAATATTATGATTTTAATTCACATTACTCTGCTACAGGGAACTTTGGGAAGGCAGCATTTCAGTGTTCCTATTCAATCCCCTTGTTGTCAAAGAAAGCTTGGTATAGATGCCTGGAAAAAGAGAGCTGGGAAACCCCACCGCAGGATCTGGTTGAAAGAATCTTGTCCGAGGATGTCTCCAGTATTTCCACAACAATCCAGGTTGTGGCCTGGGTCCTCCATGCTGCCATTTCCTCCCAATTGAGTAAGAGGAGGATGCATGTTGGGGACCACCAGACACTCCAGATAATACAGCCATGGCAGGTAAGACTTCTATTACAAAATTCCACTAATGGTTTCCTTTCCATTCTTTAGTCTTTAAATATTTTATTAGATTATAGAATAAAATACAGAAATACAAAAGCAGATAGGAGGACACAGTGGGTAGGAGAAGGGGGAAAAGTGAGGGGATGGGAGAGAGAAAATTTTAAAAAAGCATTGACTTTCTATTACACCTGTTGCACTAGAATAAGGCATTAACATTCCAACCTCAATGTTTTACTTTTCCATAATAATAGAAACTAGGCATTTTTATAACAACACATCAATCTAATCAATAAAACTGATTATTACATTTTTTCCCCAAAATCCAGAAGTGCTCTCCATGTTGCCAAAAAAAAGTACTTATATTCTTTTCTTTGATCAAATGGTCAATTTCACCATCTCTGCCAATTCCATCAACTTTGGTGGCCATTCACGTCCAGGTTCTCTTTCAATACTTAAATGGTACATTAGAGAGAAGCAGAAACGATGGGGATAACACCAACAATTATGGCATGTTTTGTAATATTGTTCTGAGCAGATGAGGAGGTTTAGAGAGAGAGAGAAATTGAGAGATTGTGTTGTTGAATCTTCTGGAGACTGTATTGCAAATTTTAGATTGTGTAGAAATGAATAGGTTAACACTGAGAATAAAGTATAAGGAGGAATCAATGTACTTCAAGACATGGGGATGTTTTTGCAATTAGTTAGAAAAGGAATATGAATAAAATAATATAGATCAAGAGAGGGAGAAATAGAGAGACTGTTGTTGTTGAATCTTCTGGAGACTTTATTTCTGAATGTTCTAGATTAAACAGGATGTGCTGATTCAGGAGGCTTGTGGGAAAAGTATATAATGTCTCAAGAGACTGAAAGGTTTATTTATTTTTCTTCTATTTAATTTGTCAAACATGTACA
Organism: Thamnophis elegans; assembly: GCF_009769535.1. Taxonomy (NCBI): domain Eukaryota; kingdom Metazoa; phylum Chordata; class Lepidosauria; order Squamata; family Natricidae; genus Thamnophis; species Thamnophis elegans. The sequence continues at coordinate 152,161,257 of NC_045542.1, read as the reverse complement.
AGATAACTAGTATAAGCCTAAACATGGACATGAACAAGAGAAATTAGTAGAAATGAATGGGGACAGTGTTACAGGGATGGAAGGTGCGCTGGTGCGCTTATGTACCAGGGGTGGGTTTTGGCTCCCGCTACTGCTGGTTGGCAATGCACACATGCACAATACTATGAAAATGCTTCTATACATGCGCAGAAGCAAAAAACAATATGGCGCCACCATAGGCACTGCCATTAGAACCAGTTCAGGGATGTGGCTTTCTGAGTTACTTCCCACTTGTCCAACTCGGGTTGAACAAGTAGCAACTCACCTGTGTTATATACGCCCCCTTTATGGACCTCTTTTGAATTGGGTGAGGTCCAGGGTAGACAGTTTATAGTTAAAGTTATGGGGTTGGAGGCTGAAGACAAAAGCACCAGGATAAAGTACCCCTAATTTGATTTAGTGTTGAAATGAGAACCTTCACATTGCAAGTGTGATTCTCCATCTTGTTTTAGCTCCATCTTTTTCTAAGAAACCTTTTCTAAGAAACTTCCAGATTTACAATTTTTCTGTAAATGATGTTTATTTGGATGAGAATGGAATTCCTACTGCCGACTTTGATATCATGGACTGGGCAGTATTTCCCAACAAATCTGCTGCTGGGGTGATGATTGGGGATATTGGAAAAGAAGATCTCAAGATCTCTGTCCACAAGAGTTCCATCATATGGCCAACATCTTTTAATCAGGTAACCAAATCTGCCTCTTTGTGGGTTTTAATATTCATCTGTTCCTATATATCCATATGGTTTTGTGGTTTATCAGTCTTTTCTCTATGATGGAGGGACAGGTTGAAGGAGATTCTTCCTGGATCTCACAAAGAATCAATTGCTTATGGTGGGAATAGCAGCATTGTTCTGGAATAGGATGCAAACCAGAGGTATATTCAGCAGGTTCTGACCAGTTCTGGAGAACCAGTAGTGGAAATTTTGAGTAGTTCACAGAACTGGTAAATACAACCTCTGACTGGCCTCGCCCCATCTATTCTCTGCCTCCCGAGTCACAGCTGATCAGGAAGAAATGGCTATTTTGCAGTAACCTTCCTCTGGAATGGGGAGGAAATGGAGATTTAATAGTATCTTTCCCAATGGTGGGTTCCTTCTGGTTTGGAGCCATTTGGTCCAAACCTGGAAATAAGGAGAAATTTTCTGACCGTGACAGAAATCAGCCATTTGGAACAGCTTGCCTTTGGAAGTTGTGGGAGCTTCATCACTGGAAATTTCAAGAAGAGACTGGACTTCCATTTGTCAGAGATGGTGTAGGGTCTCCTGTTTGGGTTGGTTATTGAACTAGATGACCTACAAAGTCCCTTTCAACTCTGTTAATTGAAAACCTTGTTCTTTCCATGCTTTGGACCACAGTTTTTTTAAAAATCATTGATCATTTGGCTGAATCTGATGAGATCTGAAGTCCAAATGAAGAAAAATCTCAGAAGCATAATGCTGTCTGGGCAGGAGAGTTAACAGCCTTTTCTCAACATTAAGGGGACTCTGGGATCCTAGCCTGCTGAAATGAAACTACCAGTGATGACTTTCCACTAAGACAAAATGTTTTCATTGTATTTGAAAAAAAAAAGATCTTGAAAGTATCTTCTTGAATTTGTGAATCCACTTTGGTGGTCAAATCCATTTTTAGATGTAATCCCTTTATTCATACATTTCTCTGATTTTCTTTCTGTTTAGAAGGCTCCCTTTTCTAGGTGTACTGAAAGTTGCATCCCAGGATATACCAAGCTCTTGAGGGAGGGAGAGCCACTTTGCTGCTATGACTGTTCTCCATGCATGGAAGGAACAATATCTGTGCAGGAAGGTAGGTAGTTCAAAAAGAAAAAAAAGAACCAGTTTTTCATTCTAAGGAGAATATATTAGCAATAGTAATTACACAAGGGGTGGTACGGGCATACGAGATGGTGAAATTTAGCATGCCTTCCTGTACCTGATCTTCCGGAGGCCCCGTATCAAAATGCTCCCTCCTCTGACCTGCCCCCCTCGCTTCCCCAGTCTGCCTGCCCTGTCGCTACTCGCTCACCCCACCTGTCAGCACCAGGCTTCCCCACCCACCCTCTTCCTTTGCAGAGGATTGGGAGAAGCCCACATGGTGTGCGCTCCCTTCTCTTTGACAACCACCCCATTTCCAATGGCAGGGGGAGAAATCTAGGCATTTTACCTTCCTCTGCATGGATCCCCCCAGCCTCCTTGGAAACGAGGTGTCTGTCAGAGAAGGGAGCATCACGCACCATGTGGGCTTGTCCAACAGTCAAAGAAGGAACAGGATCAGTTACAAAGGGAAGAGATGGGGAGTCTGCTGGGTGGGCATCCACTTTGCAAAGCCAGCTTGGGTTTGCCCTGAGGGAAAATCCCAGCAGTGGCAGCGAACCAATGCAGCAAAGGGTGCTCGTGGCGGCGGTGAGAACATGCTTCCCCTGTTCGGTCTAAGCAGTCCCCCCTGCCCCTTCTGGGCTTGGGCAGCCCAGTAAACTGGATGCCCAAAAATGGCACAGAAGCATTACACACGTGCATACAAAACCCAATAAAAACCTCTAGGTGTGCAATTCACAGTGAAAAAATGACCAGTTTCGGGGTTGGGGACATAGAGGTCTTCAGTCGACCCCTCTCCTCTCTTCACCCCTCACCTCCCCAAAATCCTATGAAAAATTATCTCAAACCACAAATATTCCTTATAGATATACTTTCAAAAAACAAAACCCTACACTGTACTGAGATATTTGTTCTGGCAGCTGCAAGAACTAATTTATCAAGAATATTGGAAAATAGATATTTTGTCAGTAATCTCAGATTGGGAGGTCAATTTAGAGACTATGCAGCAATGGCACAATCTACAGCAGTGTTTCTCAACCTTGGCAACCTTAAGACATACGGGCATGAACTCCCAGAACTCGTCGGGAGCCATTGAATTTAGGGAGTATGGAAATTTTGGCTGCAGATTTCTGGAAGTCAAAGTACATAGATCATAACACTGTCAAGATTGAGATAGAGTATCTGTGATGAAATTTAACTAAATTTAAAAAGAATGGCTGTCGCATATGAAATATATTGTACAGCTGGATATATGTAGACTTTTGGAAAATGATTTTTGCCAGAAAGTGGTTAGATTAATTAAAACTAATATAAACATAGATACTAGCAAGAATTTTTATGGTTTAATGTAAAACATGCCCACACAAACAAATAGAATGTGTGTGTTTGTGTTTACGTATGTGTTTGCATTCTACTCACAGCTTGGGAAAATAAATAAAAGGGAGGAGAGGAATGTTTTTCCATCACTATAATTTTCTAATTTATTCCTGCTTAGTTATTTCTTTTTTTTTTCAAGATTAATCTTTTATTACATTTTCATTTTCCTTTATACAATCACTTAAATACTGTGCAGTTAAAAAAAAGAAGCAATAAACAACTCATAACACTTCTATCCTACATACACCCTTCCTTCTACCCCTCCAACTTTCATTTCTCCCTTCCAACAATCCCCTCTTCTACTTCCCCTCCCCCTCAGCCATTCCTTTCTCCCCTTCCCACCATCTCACCCTCCTTACATTCCCTTCTCACTCCCTCTTAATTCCCCCCTCTTCTTTCCCTCTACACCTCGCTTCGGTGTATTTCTAGTATTCATTGGTCTATTTGTTTTGTACTAAAACAAAAGAAAAATAAAAGGAGAAGAAAGAAGAAAAGAAAAAAAAAGAAAAAAAAGCAACAGTATCCAAGTGCATTCATTGTTCTGAAAATTGAGTCCATATTTCCACCCTCCCACCCTCCCACCCCCTGAACCCCCCTCCCTGACCCCCTTCTGACTTCTCAGATCCCATTCCCGGCATTGTTCTTTATCAAGCAAAGTCTGGAGTATATTGAAACCAAATAGATTAGAAGTTACAAAATAATAATAAAAAAAAATAAAGAACAAAAAAGAAAAGAATAATAAAAAGAAAAAAGGGGGGAACCCCCCCCCCAAGAAAGAGAAGTCAATAAACTCTCTAACATTAAACTCAGCTTCTCATTATTTTTAAAATCTTAAACAATGTCTTTACCTGCTTCCGCATATAAATTTTATACCTCCCATCCTGCCTTTACCCGTGTCCGCATATATATTTTATCCTCATCCATTGCTCCTCTCATATTTACTCCACCCTCGTGTAGACTCTCCAGATAATCTTTCTTAACCTTGTATTCAAATAACAATTTATACAAAAATCAGCTTACATTCTGGATCAAGGTAATCTAATTGAACTTTCACTACCCTTCCATCTACCCCACGCCACCCGACTCCATTCATCCCAAACCACAATCCAAGAAAACTACGATCTCCGCTCTCCTCGCCCCAAAGAATAGATCATGCGCAGTTTAAATTAAGATTCAAACAAGTCTTATATAATAGCAATAGCAATAGCAGTAGACTTATATACCGCTTCATAGGCCTTTCAGGCCTCTCTAAGCGGTTTACAGAGAGTCAGCATATTGCCCCCAACAATCTGGGTCCTCATTTTACCCACCTCGGAAGGATGGAAGGCTGAGTCAACCCTGAGCCAGTGAGATTTGAACCGCTGACCTGCTGATCTAGCAGTAGCCTGCAGTGCTGCATTTAACCACTGCGCCACCTTGGCTCTTATCTAAGTCCCATACAATATATGTCCAAATTCAGCACCGCTTCTTTCAGTCTCAATATCTCTTCATCGGTATACAGCTTTGTCATTTTATACCAGACAGGAGTCCTGAAACTTTATTCAGATTAAAAATTTAAGAAGTATTTTAAAGGCATAGCTGGATCTTTATTCTTTACTCTTCTGCCCTTCCGGAAGGGGAAAGCAACACCCTCCGCCTTGTAGCCACGTGTCCCGCTGTTTATCTTCTCCTTCTCCTTGTCTTTCTCCAAGTCTGGGTGAATCAGGAAGTCCCGCCTTCAGAGTTTTGTAGTAAAAATCTCGGGCTTCGCAAACAGAATTGAGACAATATTTTTGGTTCTCAAATGTGACTGTGATACCAGATGGCACTTCCCATTTATATTGTATCTGAGAATCTCTGAGATTTTCAGTTAAGAAAGTGTAGTCTCTCCTTGCTCTTAATATTTGAGATGGTATTTCTTTAAAAACAATCAAGTCCTGTCCATCGGTTCGCAGCCTGTTATTGTAGAACTTCTGTATTATCGCATTTCTGGATTCTCTTGTGGTGAAATATATAATTATGTCCCTCGGAAGCTGTCGTTGTTTTGCTACACATGAGTTCTGGCGATAAATTTTTTGAATCTGCCAATCAGTTAAATCCCGGACTTCCCACCGAACGTCTGAAAGCCTCAAAAAAGGTCTGTTTCAAATTCTCCTGTTCCTTTTCACGCAATCCTCTGACTCTTATTGCAAATGCAGTCTTATTGTAATTTATCATAACGAGTTGTTTTTGAGCATTTTCAACTTCCTGTTGTAACGTTTGAATTTTAGATGTCAAATTAGAATTAGCTTTTTCCAAAAGTTCCAATTTGTCCTCCATTTCAGAAACATAATCTGTCATAACAGTCATAACTCCGATCATATCTTCCCTTGTTTGAGCAATCTTGGCATCCAGTTTATCATATAAGTCCGATAAAAGTTGTTTAATTTCCTGTCTGAACTCTTTAAGGGTTTCAAAAAGAAATTCTTGCGTTAAGAGATCTCCAGTAGAGGGTGTGGGAGGCAAGGGCAGCGATTTTGTAACAATTTCTTGAGATGTATTATTAAGGAAACGCTTAGACTGCTTCGATTTGGGAGCCATTATAAAAAAACGCACAAACAAATAAGCAAACAAACAAAGTCTCTGCTCCCCTCGGTTTTAAATGGGATACTATTTATAGACTTTTAACAGTTAATAAGGAGAAGTCTTCAGGAGAATAGAGCTGATTGAGTGTGTCATATATCAAACGCAGAAGCTATAAAATCGCCATCTTGTAACGCAGCTGGATAAGAAAGCCTTTTACAAAATTGAAGCTGGTATTTTGAATAGTAATAAGAAAAAAAATTACGACTTCAAGTTAATATTTGGTTTTGAAGCCATTTCAAAATTTATCTGCCTGCAGTTAATAAAACTCTATTGCCTGAATATGCAGCTTTAAGTAAAGAGGCTGAGTTCCCCTTTTATTTTGAAGTTTAAGGCTTGGCAAAACTTTCAGTGAGTAAACATTGTAACAAGACTATTCAGCAGATTCATCACCATTTAACTTCCAGATAAGCAAAGTTAATGAAGGAGTAAAATTCTTGTAGAAATGAAACTAATTAAAAAGCTTCTGCTGGCCTATTGTGAAACCAAAACATATGATAAGCAATCTCTTTTGTTTTGTGAGAATTAATAAAAAGTGTTCATTATTACCGGAGAAACCAGCCTGCTCGGCGCCATTTTAAAAGCCTCTAAGTAAATAATTTTTCGGAGGAGAAAAAGAAAAGAAGCTAAAATGTTGATAAACAATTATTGTCCACTGAAAGGGATTCAGCTCGTGATAAGATTAAATCAAACAAAACTTTGAACTGAGTGGGGGAGACCTACTTTGTCCTGCACAAGGCAGTTTGAAATTCCCAGCACGGACAGCCGTTCTGCCTTGGGCTAGCCCCCCTTTCCCTGCAAGCACAAAAGCTGCAAAAATCGAAGAGCATTTGCCAGCAAAACAATTTCTTCTTTCCTTCTTGCCTGAAGGATAAGAAAACCTGATAAGACGTCAGATAGAAGATCCTCTAAACAGGTACGCAGCCAGGAATTCGGAGGCAGCTGATTTTTTTGCTGCCACCACCAGCAGGCTCCTCCCAGGAAGTCCCCCTGCTTAGTTATTTCTTTTTGAGTTATTCAATTGTTGCTATCCAAAACAGAACATTTCCCTCCTTGGTTTCAATTATTCTACTATCTTTTCTTTTTTTTTTAAAAAAGAAAGAAAATTAAAAATTGCTCTATGTACATTCAGTTTCTGGAAAGTTGATTATGATGTGATGAATGTCATTGAATCACTTGTTAAAAAATACTTTGTGTTTTCCAGATGTAGCCCATTGTGAAAAATGTCCAGATGACCACCATTCCAACAACAAGCGAGATCAGTGTCTCCCCAAACTTACAACATTTCTGTCCTACAGAGAAAACTTAGGTCTTGTTCTGGTTATCTCTGCCTTTTCTCTGTCTCTAATCACTGCTTTAGTTCTAGGAATTTTTATTAAATACCGAGAAACTCCCATAGTCAAAGCCAACAACTGGGATCTCACCTACATTCTGCTGATCTTTCTCCTGCTTTCCTTCTTGACTTCCCTTCTATTCATTGGTCAACCCAAGAAAGTGACTTGCCTTCTTCAACAAACCACCTTCAGTATTGTTTTCACAATTTCCGTGTCTTCCTTGCTGGCCAAGACTATCATGGTGGTGTTGGCCTTTCTGGCCACAAAGCCAGGCAGTAGAATGAGGAAATGGCTGGGGAAATCTGTAGCCAATTTTGTCATCTTCTCCTGCTCTGGTATTCAGGTGGGCATCTGTTTCATATGGTTGGGAATCTTTCCCCCATTTCCAGATTCTGACTTATATTCCCAAAAAGGACAGATCCTACTACAATGCAATGAAGGTTCAGTTACTATGTTCTATTCTGCTCTTGGCTATATGGGCTTTCTGGCTGTCATCTGTTTCTTGGTGGCTTTTCTGGCCCGGAAGTTACCAGGGCCTTTCAATGAAGCCAAGCTGATCACTTTCAGTATGTTGGTTTTCTGCAGTGTTTGGGTCTCCTTTGTCCCTACTTACCTGAGCACCAAAGGGAAATACATGGTGGCTGTGCAGATCTTCTCCATCCTGACCTCCAGCCTGGGCTTACTTGGCTGCATCTTTGTCCCCAAATGTTACATCATCATTCTGAGACCTGACTTGAACATGAAGGGACATCTCATGATGAAAAACAACAAGAGTTTTTGATTTGGGAAGATATTTTTTTATTCAAATTATTGCTAAGATAAAATAAGACTTTGCAAACCTTTTGTTATTTGTTCTGAAAATGCTTTCTTTATCCCATGTGATTAATGTTACTATCAATAAATATCCTAAGGAAGGTTATTGATGTTTCTTCCACAAAATTAAAACTATGTTATTTGTCTTCTAAACTACACTTCTTCAATATTCATTCAGCAGACGTTGAATAAATAGGAAGGGAGTATACAGTCCTGTCTGATTTCTTTTCTGATCTAGAATCACTTTGTTTCAAGCTGTGATCTTAATAAGTATTTTTGTTTTCTGTTTATCCAACCAGGAACTGTCATCTGCTTTTCGTATTTCACTTTTCTTTCCACTTTCCCTCCAGCCATTCCATTCACTCTTTCAATATGCACACACTTCTCTCCTCTTCCCCCCATTCTCTTAAAACGTTAAGATAGGCAAGAAGAATGGGGATATGAATTCCCTCAGAATTTTAGTCCTTGGCAGCAGAATGAATATATGATCTCCCACAGGTTTCTAGTTGCTGACACATACATACTAGGCTGGCCCAGTGGGACTGCTATCTCCAAAACCAGCAATCCGATCAGTTCATCAGCCCTCATGACAACACAATTGGCCTTCAAAAATCAAAATTGAAATGCTTTTTCTCCTTTTACTCACTACAAAGTTTGGCTCACAGCAGCAGAATAACAAAAGTGCCAGGCAAATAATATCCAGGTGCAACAGTTTTTTGAAACCAATTTAGAAAAGTTTTATCTGGGAGCTTTTCTTAATATAATTTTTAGATAAGATGCAAATCTCTTGCAAATCATGATAAAAAAATGATGAAAAATGATGAAAATAACCAGACCCAGAAAAGTACAGACCAATCAGACTGATATCAATATCTGAGAAGTTCCTGAAAAAGACATTCGAAAAACATATCTGTGAACATCTAAAAACAAAGTTATAACTAGGAGACAGTTAAATATAGATCATGCCAAACCCATTTATTTCATTCCTTGACAGTGACTAAATTAGCAAGCCAGTGAAATTCTGTGAACATAATATACTTATATTTCAATAAGAGTTTTGGCAAAGTAGACCACAAGTTACTTCTTGATAATCTATGGGATAGACAGCATAACCAACAGATTGGCCAACAAACAATACTCAATGAGTAGTATTAGTAGGACATCTACATGGAGGGAAGTATGCAATGGAATACCATAAGGTTTCATCTTAGGCCAGTCTCTTCAAGATTTTCCTAAAAGATTTAAATGAGGAAATAGAAGGAGAACTGATCAAATTTGCAGATGACAGAAAGCTGGCAGGAATAGCCAACACCCTGGAAGACAAGTTCAGGATCCAAAAGGATTTTGACAGACTTGAACAATGGACTCTATCCAACAAAATAAAATCTAGTGTGGAGAAAAGCAAGGTTTTACACTTCGGCAAAAACAAAAGCCAAAGTTATAAGTACAGACTTGTACCTGGCTCCAAATTGGTAACTTTGAGATGGACCTTGGAGTCCTCATGGACAAGCACTTAAATATGAACCAGTACTGTGTGTCAGCAGCCAAATAAGCTAATACAAACCTTGATTGCATAAACAGGCATAGAATCAAAACCACTTGAAGCATTAGTACCACTTTATGATAACTTAGCAAGACCCCACCTTGAATACTGAATCCAGTTTTGGTCACCGCATTACAAAAAAATATGCTGAGACTTTGGAAAAAGTGCAAAGAAGAGCGCCTGTGACGATTAAGGGCCTAAAGACAAAAACATATAAAGAACAATTGTAGACATTGGGTATTGCTGGTGTATAGAAACAGGAGGACTAGGGGTGACATGATAACAGTATTCAGGTTTTTGAGGAACTGCCACAAAGACGAGGCAGTCAATTTATTTTCCAAAGCACCAGAAGATAAAATAAGAAACAATGGTGGAAAGTAATCAAGGAGGGAAGCAAACTGGTATTAAGGAGAAAGTTTCTAACAGTGAGAACAATTAACCAGTGGAACAGCTTGTTTTCAGAAGTTGTGGATGTTTCATCACTGGAGAAGAGACTGGATAGCTAGGTAGCTATCTGAAATGGTATAAGGTCTCCTGCTTGAGCTGGGGGTTGGAATAATAGACTTCCAATGTCCCTTCCAGCTGTTTTCTGATTGATTGATTGATTGATTGATTGATTGATGAGGGTTCCTTGTGAGTTGTTTTGTCATGTTTCATTTCATATTGTTAAGCTTCTATAGTTGGACAATTATCACCTTTGATTTATTTACTTACTTAGTTATTTGTTCATGGCAATATTATTTTTTTATTCCCTTCTGTTCTTTTCTTCAGATGATCTAGAGCAGGAGTGTCAAACTCACAGCCCACAGGTTGGATGTGTCATCAGCTGGCCATGTCCATGCCCAATTTTATGAAGGGGAAAAAAGTTGCAATACATCACATGAAGATGCTGTGACAATGTAAATTTGACACCTCTGATTTAGAGCCAAGCCTGTCAAACTGGTGGCCTGAGGGCCGAATATGTCACGTCCAGGCCACAGCCAGGCCATAGCTCTGCAAAGGCAAAGGTTGATTTTTCTAAATCCATTTGGCTGCGTCCGCTCCCCGCAACTCCACCCCCCTGCGATCGATTGAACTGTGGCTTCTGGCTGCTGGCATTGGCAGCTAGCTGATTGGTTGGTGGCTAACTGTCCTGGGTGGCAAAAAATCCAGGATGAACCCTTCTTTGGTGAATGGGCCACACCAAAGCACATGGGATGGAGGGGCTTTGGCCCACTGGTCAAGGCAAATAGGTGGGAGCATGTCAGCTGAGGAGAAAAGCCAGTGGAAAATCCCCCCAAGGAAAAACCCTGATGGAGAAGGAGGTGTGGCAAAGGGTAGGAAAGTCCTAGATGCCTTGTAAGTGAAGTCATACAGAAAATTAACTGCGATTCTCAAATCCCCATATCAAAAGCACAATGATTACTTCATCTTCCACTAAATCCTAGGAGACTTCACTCACCCATGGTTATTTTGAAACAAAGGTAGGAATATTTAATAATCCTTATCAATAGATTTCACAAATATTTTGTAATTCTTATAAAAAATCTGAAGATTTGGTCCACAAGGAGCTCAAAGATGACGAAGAACACATGGCAAGACTCCTGTAGGCACACTGCATATGTCTGAATTTTAATGCTGTCATTTTAATGTGACAGATTAAATTTTATCTCGCTTGATCGAGTCAGTGTGTCTGGATTCTTTGGCAAAAGAATTGTGTATCCCCTTAAATAAGCTCTGAAACCAAAGACAGTGGTGTGACCAGTGGGCCAGTTCTCTGTTTCAGAGAACTACAGATCTTCATTATGACATCTGAAATACTGCTGCTGCTGCTTCTCCTGATGTCCCATTTTCCATGTAGTATGCTGATGACCAAATGTCCATTAAATGTGCAGAAAAAAGGAAAACACAGATCTAATTACTACAAGCCAGGAGATTTCCTGATTAGTGGAATCATATCTACATCTAGCACTGTATTTAAACCATACATCTTCTTTAAACCTCCAATCCACACGTTTATAAGGTAATAACTGGTATGTAAAAGGTATAGTAGTAAGACACTTTCAAGCACTGTACTGCCAAGAGGAAATAGAAGAGGAGGATATTAAACGATATCTTCAGCGGAGGAAAATTCCAACCCTACTGGAAACAACAAAAGAAACATTAAATGAGAGAATAACGAGGCTAGAATTAAAAAGGGCAATCCAAAAACAAAAAAATAACAAAACCCCGGACCAAGCCGGAATTCCAGAAGAATTATAGGCCAATCTCGCTGCTAAATGCTGATTATAAAATATTTATGATAATAATGGCAGAAAGAATTAAATATATATTAAATGGAATCATACACCCAGACCAAAATGGATTTTTACCCAACAGACACATAAAAAACAATATATGAACGATAATGGACATATTAGAATACTATGAGATACACTCGGGAAAACAAGCATTGATATTTATTGATGCACAAAAAGCATTCGATAACCTGAATTGGGATTTTCTTATAAACAATGAGCAGTAATGAACTTCGGAGAGAAATTTATCGGGATGATCAGAGCAATATATTTGAGTCAGAGGGCAAAAATAATACTAAACAGGGAAGCAACAGAAGATTTCAGCATAACCAAAGGGGTAAGAAAGGAATGCCCTCTATCCCCCCTGTTATTTATCCTCTCAATGGAGACATTGATGTTACAAATTAGGCAAAACAAGGACATAAAGGGATTGAAAATTAGAACACAGAAATACGAAGTGCAGGCCTTTACAATCTAGCATTTATCATAGAGGAACCACTAGAAACTGGACTAAAACTATTACAAGATATAAACCAATTCGATAAAGTGGCAGGGTTTAAAATAAATAAAGAGAAAACTAAAACATAAAAGAATTTAACCAAAAGACAAAATGAAGAACTGGAGGAGAAACTGGGAATTTTGAGGGCCAAGAAAATTAAATATTTGGGAATATGTCTATTGGCAAAAAGTATTACAATAAAAGAAGATAACTACAATAAATTGCTACAACAGATACAAAAATATTTGGATAACTGGACTAAACTACAGATATCACTAATTGGCAGAATCTCAACAATTAAAATGAATGTACTACCCAAACTACTTTATCCTTTACAAACAATAATGATCAAATTAGAATTTTTTTTTTCTGAACAACTAAATAAAATGGTATCCAAATTTATCTGGTCAGGGAAAAAAACGCATTTTAAATACAAACTTCTACAAGGTAGTAGAAACAAAGGGGGCTTTGGCCTTCCAGATTGGGAGCTTTATTATCAGGTGGCAGCCCTAATATGACTAAAGGACTGGATTCAACTAAAAAATAGAAATAAAAATCCTTATGCTAGAAGGCCACGATCTCCAATTAGGCTGGCACAGCTTCCTCTGCGAGGGAAAGAATAAATCTCATTCCTACTTCCAGAGACATATAGTAAGGGATGCCCTGTTTAGGGTCTGGGAAAAAATAAAAAAATCCACTACCTGAAAATCCCAATCTGGTTATCAACGATGGAGGCAATGACATATCCAAATACTATAGATCTCAGTAAAATGGTAAGATATGCAGAGGTCTTAGATAAAAAAGGAGAACTAAAATCAGTACAAAATCTGAAAACAGGAACAAGGAATAAATATGGAATGGTGGTCCTATCTACAAATTAAAACAAGATTTAAAAAAGATCAGGAACAATACGGAATACACAAGAAACAAATGGAATTAGATAAAATATTACTAGGAACAGGAGGAAAAACAATCACTAGATTATATAATTTTCTTTTAAAATATAAAATGCAGGAAGAGACGGTAAAGGAGACAATGATTAGCTGGGGAGGAAATTTTGGCCATAATATAGAGTTAGAAAAACAGGATAAACTATGGGAAAGAAATTATAAATTTATGACGGCAGTAGCTTACAAAGAAAGTCTCTATAAAATGTTTTATAGATGGCATTTGCCTCCAGCGAGATTGGCCAAAATGTACCCAAATTTATCCCCCAAATGTGGCTTGTTCAGCCACAAGCCTGGAACATTCTATCATATGTGGTGGACGTACCTCATCACAAGGAAGTACTGATGTAAAATTCGGAAATGGTTTGAAGAAATTACTGAGTGAAAAATAGAACTGAAACCAGAAGCATTCTTATTAGGACTATTAGACCAAAAAAATGGATAAACAATTTCAATACATAATCACACACATATCACTGCAGCCAGGATTGCTTTCGCACAAAACTGGGAAAAAAATCAATACACCTTCAGATGAAATGACAATCAGGAAAATACTCAAATGCACAAAAATGGACAAAATGAAAATAGAGGTAAAAGAAAGAGGAGAAACGGACTTCTATAAAGTATGGAATAAAATGTATAATTGGCTAGAAATCAGCAGCCAAAACAGAAAATAGAGAATATAAATATATGGTGATACAAATAATGAATATTATTATGTGTTAACATTATGTTTGCTACATCATAGGACAAGGTTAAAGCAATAGGAAGGCAATGCAGAAAGGAGAATTATAAAAGCTAAGCAGGAAAACCAATATAGAAAGCTGTAAAATTACTGCATATTGTTATGCATGTTCTGTTTCTTCTTTACTATTTTTAAAGATTAAAAAATTCAATAAAAATTATTTAAAAAAAAGAAGTTATGGGTGCTCTAACACTTTAGGTTTTCAAAAAGAGACTGCACATTTATCTGAAATGGTGTTGAGTCTCTGTTTGAGCAGGGGGGTGGACGAGAAAACCTCAAAGGTCTCTTCCAACCCTATTATTTTATGTTCTCAGTTTCCTTGAATGTGTTATATGGGACTTCACACAGGGAGAAATGTGACAAAGACTTTCACTGGTGGTCTGTACTCGCAAATCACAAGAAAGTTGACTCAGTAGAGAAACCTGATAGAATTTGGGGGTGGTGAAAATTCATTCCCACTCTCTCAATTGTCCTAGAACAGGGATGTCAAACTCAAGGCCTGTGGGCCAGATCCTGCTTGTGGGACTGTACAGTGGGGCTGCCCTGGAAACAGTGAAGGACTGGCTCATGGCGTCTCTGCCAATGAAAATGGACCTCAGGAAGACCTCATATGCCCTCCCCAGCTCCATTGCTGCTGGATAAGGATTACAGGAGGCTGTGGCAGCTGAAAATGGAGCCCAGGAGGTATATTGTGACTGAATATGGAAAGCGGCTGAGAGATCAAGCAGAGGCAAGATGAATATCCCATCAGAGGTCCAGAGAATCAGATCCTGAAGGATTAATGAAAACAGCCATACACAGAGTCTGTTTTAAAATGCAGTTTATCTTCTTCCTACGCCATGAACTGACCAACAAAGTACTAAGGCAATGAATAAATTGACAGAGCTGACACCAGGTGCTCCCCACCACCTTTTATAGTTACTTGGTAATTAGGTTAAATCCTCCCCCCACCCACCTGCATCATTTAGTTACCCAGAGTGAAAACCACTCTTCAATCAATCATGGATTGTTCTCAGTCAGTTATCAGTTCTGGAATTTTCTCAGTGGAAACCTCCCAGCAGTCAATCACGAAGAGCTTTGTAGAGTTCTCAGCTGGATTGCTTGTGGAGGAGGAAAATCTCCATCTGGTAAACATGAGTCTTGGCAGCTGGCCCTGCCCCCCCCCCCCCATGGCAGCTCCGGGCCTCTGGGCTCACTGGAGCTGACATGAGTCCACCAGTTAATTCACTAGCATAATCAGTGCTTTCTCTGAGCTATGATTGATCATGGAACCCAAATATATTCATTGCACAATACATTTCTTGAATAACAGGATTAAAAAGTATCCTGAATAGTTTTGATGATTACATTGGAACTACATTCTTAAGTCAGGCAAACATTTCCCTCTTCCTGCAGACTAGTAAATGAAGTCATACAGAAAATAAATTGGGATTCCCAAATCCCTGTATAATTATCAAAAATTGCAATGCTTACATCATCTTCCATTAAAACCTAGGGGACTTCTCTCAACCATGGTTATTTTGAAACAAGGAAGATGTCAGTAACCCTCATCAACAGATTTCACAAATATTTCATAATTCTTATAAAAATATGAAGATCGGGTCCACAAGGACTTTAAGCATGAGAAGGAACACATGGTGAGATCCTGAAAATCCTGAAACCAAAGACAGTGGTG
This sequence comes from Thamnophis elegans, assembly GCF_009769535.1. Classification (NCBI taxonomy): domain Eukaryota; kingdom Metazoa; phylum Chordata; class Lepidosauria; order Squamata; family Natricidae; genus Thamnophis; species Thamnophis elegans. The sequence continues at coordinate 152,145,595 of NC_045542.1, read as the reverse complement.
CCTGTCCCAGAGAACTAAAGAAGATCTTCATTATGATATCTGAAATACTGCTGCTGCTTCTTCTCCTGGTGTCCAATATTCCATGCAGTACGCTGATGACCAAATGTCCATTAAATGTGCAAAAAGAAGGAAAACACGAATTTAATTACTACAAGCCAGGAGATTTCCTGATTAGTGGAATCATATCTACATCTAGCACTGTATTTCAACCATACATCTTCTTTAAACCTCCAAGCCACACATTTATAAGGTAATTCCTGATGTGTACTTAACATTAGTGATTAATTTTATGTTTTCCACTGTCTTACGTTTAATAGAGGCGGTTAGCTGATACGAACTTTAAAATTTTATATGTTTTAAAGTTTAACATTGATATTTGTGACATTAGCAGTCTACGATTAAAACTATCTGGAGTTTCCAATTAAAAGTATCTGGAGTTTCCAATTAGGATGATTTTGAGTCTGAAGAAAGGCATTGGAAATAAAGTCCTCTGTAGTCAATAGGACTATCCTTCTAACAGCAACACCAAAGAGGTCCATCACCTGGCAAGGTCCCATAAATGAGTAATATACTCATCTGACTTTTTTTCAATTACACAAAGACTTTCTAAGAATATTTCTGCATTATAATACATTGGTGTGCTCCCTTCCTGCTTTTCCCTTCATGAGGTAAACCGGAATCCAAAGCTGTTAGCAAATATCACCCTGGGCTACAGCATTGTTAGAGATACTGTATGTCAGAGATGCAATCCATAACTAATTTCAGATTGTTAGATTGTTAAATTGCCCGGTGAGCTTCATAAGACAGCAATCCAACTGATTGCTAAATGTCATAAAGGAACAGCTTAAGGTAATATAATGTGATTTTATGAATTGGTGATGAAACCCTCACATCAAGATGAAAACCAACTGAAGTCTCTTATCTTGCAGTATACAGAGTATGAGCTTCTGGAACATCCTGCCCTTCTTCTTTGCCACCCATGAGATCAACCAGAATCCAAAGCTCTTACCAAACATCACGCTGGGCTACAGCATCTATGAGAACTTTTTCAATGCAAGGATAACAACTGAAGCCATGATAGACTTGTTGTCTACAGGGCAAGAGAATGTCCCAAACTACAGTTGCGGAAGACAAAAGAATCTTTTGGCTGTGCTTGAAGGGACTGATTCAGAACTCTTTAATTACATTTCAGCTATGTTAGACACCTACAAAATACCACAAGTATGAATGAATAATGAATCTAATTTCATTTTTTATAGTCTATTGATAGTTCAAAAGGGGTCAGATAAAAAATAAAATAGAATAAAATAACAGAGTTGGAAGAGACATTTGAGGTCTTCTAGTCCAACCCACTGTTTAGGCAGGAAATCCTAAATCACTTCAGACAAATGGTACCCAATGATTAGGAGAATGGAGGCTAAAACATATGAAGAAAAATTGCAGGGATTGGGTATGTCTAGTTTAATGAAAAGAAGGACTAGGGGAGACATGATAGCAGTGTTCCAATATCTCAGGGGCTGCCATAAAGAAGCTTTTGACATTTTAAAAACTTTTTAAATGAATTGAGTCAGATGACAGAGTTTAAAAGACACCCAAAATATTATATTTTCATCAGGCATTCCAATGTCTCTTTCGTCATTCAGACATCAGTGCATGTCTTGATTTTTTAAAAAGATACACAGGTTACAAAGAGATTTTTCAGCTAAAGGAACCTTCATCATAGCTCAAATAAGTGCTCTCAACCATACTTTGCATGAAATTTGCATCTGCTTCGCTAACCCTTCTTCTGCCCACCCTCTCCCTGTCTTTTGGTCATTGCAGTCTTGGGAGATAAAAACATCTTTTCATCCTTATTCCAACCATATCCAAAGGAAATCCCAAAGACTGTAGGGAAATTATTCTTTAAGAGGGCGTTTTCCCCTGCTTGCACTTAAAGACAATGAGAAAATACCCAGCTGTCACATTTTGTCCTGCTGTGTTCACACGACATTCCTTTTTCTCCAATCCATGATCAAATCAGATCAAATATATATTTTCTTTTTAACAGTCATTCACCAGTCTTTACAATAAAAAAGTACAGCAAAAAGAGAAACAATTGAGCACATCAATTTGTTATTGGGGAAAGGAAAAAAAGCAGCATATTTACTAAAATGTTTTGTACAATTGTATACCTCGGTGAATATATTTGACCACCTGTTGTGTCGGTGTAGGGCTAGTTTTTTTTAAAAAAGCCCTTAAAGTACTTATTTTTGTCCTTAAAAGCAAAGCAATCAACCACATTTTCTATTTCATCTTAGATCAACTATGGGGTGGTCAGCCACATTCCTGAACAAAAACATCTTTTTCCTTTTTTCTACCGAGTGAGTCCAAAGCAAGAACCTCCTCACTTGGCGATAGTCAAATTGCTCCTGCATTTCCGATGGACGTGGATCGGCCTCGCTACTCCGGACAATGAAAGTGGGGAAAAGTTCAGGAGAATGTTTGTACCAGGAGCCCTAAGGAAAGGAATCTGTGTTGCCTTCTCAGAAAGTTTACCCATGGTTCTTAGAGCAGGGAGGGGAAAGCACTTCTTTCAATATTTTAGTGACACCAAAGCAAAAGGTATTGTTTGTCAATTGGATTCTCAGACAACATTTATACTAGCAGTGCTAATACAAGAGATGGAAAAGCGAAACCCCCTGTTTAATGAAAAAGTATGGATTGCCACAGCTTTGTCAGATATCAGTGTGAGATTGTTTTATCAGCTGGTTAATCTCCAGCATAATCATCTTTTATTATCCTTCTCAACTAAGGCAAAGAAAAGGACACAATATTATGATTTTTATTCACATTACTCTGCTACAGGGACCTTTGGGAAGGCAGCATTTCAGTGTTCCTATTCAATCCCCTTGTTGTCGAAGAAAGCTTGGACTACGTGCCTGGAAAAAGAGAGCTGGGAAACCCCACCCCAGGATCTGGTTGAAAGAATCTTGTCTGAGGATGTCTCCAGTATTTCCACAACAATCCAGGTTGTGGCCTGGGTCCTCCATGCTGCCATTTCCTCCCAATTGAGTAAGAGGAGGATGAGTGTTGGGGACCACCAGACACTCCAGATAATACAGCCATGGCAGGTAAAACTTCTATTACAAAATTCCACTAATGGTTTCCTTTACATTCTTTAGTCTTTAAATTTTTTATTAGATTATAGAATAAAATACAGAAAAAAGAAAGCAGATAGGAGGACACAGTGGGGGTGGGAGAAGGGGGAAAAGTGAGGGGATGGCAGAGAGAAAATTTTAAAAAAGCATTGACTTTCTATTACACCTGTTGCACTAGAACAAGGCATTAACATTCCAACCTCAATGTTTTACTTTTCCATAATCATAGAAACTAGGCATTTTTATAACAACACATCAATCTAATCAATAAAACTGATTATTAAAGTTTCATTTTTTCCCCAAAATCCAGAAGTGCTCTCCATGTTGCCAAAAAAAAGTACTTATATTCTTTTCTTTGATCAAATGGTCAATTTCACCATCTCTGCCAACTCCATCAACTTTGGTGGCCATTGACGTCTAGGTTCTCTTTCAATACTTAAATGTTACATTAGAGAGAAGCAGAAACGATGGGGATAACACCAACAATTATGGCATGTTTTGTAATATTTGTTCTGAGCAGATGAGGAGGTTTAGAGATAGAGAGAAATTGAGAGATTGTGTTGTTGAATCTTCTGGAGACTGTATTGCAAATTTTAGATTGTGTAGAAATGAATAGGTTAACACTGAGAATAAAGTATAAGGAGGAATCAATGTACTTCAAGACATGGGGATGTTTTTTCAATTAGTTAGAAAAGGAATATGAATAAAATAATATAGATCAAGAGAGGGAGAAATAGAGAGATTGTGTTGTTGAATCTTCAGGAGACTTTATTTCTGAATGTTCTAGATTAAACCAGATGTGCTGATTCAGGAGGCTTGTGGGAAAAGTATATAATGTCTCAAGAGACTGAAAGGTTTATTTATTTTTCTAACCCTGAACAAGAGAAATTAGTAGAAATGAATGGGGACAGTGTTACAGGGATGGAACGTGCGCTGGTGCGCTTATGTACCGGGGTGGGTTTTGGCTCACGCTACTGCTGGTTGGCAATGCACACATGCACAATACTATGAAAATGCTTCTATACATGTGCAGAAGCAAAAAACAATATGGCGCCACCATAGGCACTGCCATTAGAACCAGTTCAGGGATGAGGCTTTCTGAATTACTTCCCACTTGTCCAACTCGGGTTGAACAAGTAGCAACTCACCTGTGTTATATACGCCCCCTTTATGGACACCCCTTTAGGACCCGAGGTGGCGCAGTGGTTAAATGCAGCACTGCAGGCTATTTCAGCTGACTGCAGTTCAGCTATTCGGCTGTTCAAATCCCACTAGGCTCAAGGTTGACTCAGCCTTCCATCCTTCCGAGGTGGGTAAAATGAGGACCCGGATTGTTGTTGGGGGCAATATGCTGACTCTGTAAACCGCTTAGAGAGGGCTGAAAGCCCTATGAAGTGGTATATAAGTCTAACTATTGCTATTGCTATTGCTATTGCTCTTATGAATTGGGTGAGGTCCAGGGTAGACAGTTTATGGTTAAAGTTATGGGGTTGGAGGCTGAAGACAAAAGCACCAGGATAAAGTACCCCTAATTTGATTTAGTGTTGAAATGAGAACCTTCACATTGCAAATGTGATTCTCCCTCTTGTTTTAGCTCCATCCTTTTCTAAGAAACTTCCAGATTTACAATTTTTCTGTAAATGATGTTTATTTGGATGAGAATGGAATTCCTACTGCCGACTTTGATATCATGGACTGGGCAGTATTTCCCAATAAATCTGCTGCTGGGGTAATGATTGGGGATATTGGAAAAGAAGATCTGAAGATCTCTGTCCACAAGAGTTCCATCATATGGCCAACATCTTTTAATCAGGTAACCAAATCTGCCTCTTTGTGGGTTTTAATATTCATCTGTTCCTATATATCCATATGGTTTTGTGGTTTATCAGTCGTTTCTCTATGATGGAGGGACAGGTTGAAGGAGATTATTCCTGGATCTCACAAAGGATCAATTGCTTATGGTGGGAATAGCAGCATTGTTCTGGAATAGGATGCAAACCAGAGGTGTATTCAGCAGGTTCTGACCAGTTCTGGAGAACCAGTAGTGGAAATTTTGAGTAGTTCACAGAACTGATAAATACAACCTCTGACTGGCCTCGCCCCATCTATTCTCTGCCTCCCGAGTCACAGCTGATCAGGAAGAAATGGCTATTTTGCAGTAACCTTCCTCTGGAATGGGGAGGAAATGGAGATTTAATAGTATCTTTCCCAATGGTGGGTTCCTTCTGGTTTGGAGCCATTTGGTCCAAACCTGGAAATAAGGAGAAATTTTCTGACCGTGACAGAAATCAGCCATTTGGAACAGCTTGCCTTTGGAAGTTGTGGGAGCTTCATCACTGGAAATTTCAAGAAGAGACTGGACTTCCATTTGTCAGAGATGGTGTAGGGTCTCCTGTTTGGGTTGGTTATTGAACTAGATGACCTAAAAGGTCCCTTTCAAGTCTGTTAATTGAAAACCTTGTTCTTTCCATGCTTTGGACCACAGTTTTTTTTTAAATCATTGATCATTTGTCTGAATCTGATGAGATCTGAAGTCCAAATGAAGAAAAATCTCAGAAGAATAATGCTGCCTGGGCAAGAGAGTTAACAGCCTTTTCTCAACATTAAGGGGACTCTGGGATCCTAGCCTGCTGAAATGAAACTACCAGTGATGACTTTCCACTAAGACAAAATGTTTTCATTGTATTTGAAAAAAAAGATTTTGAAAGTATCTTCTTGAATTTGTGAACCCACTTTGGTGGTCAAATCCATTTTTAGATGTAATCCCTTTATTCATACATTTCTCTGATTTTCTTTCTGTTTAGAAGGCTCCCTTTTCTAGGTGTACTGAAAGTTGCATCCCAGGATATACCAAGCTCTTGAGGGAGGGAGAGCCACTTTGCTGCTACGACTGTTCTCCATGCATGGAAGGAACAATATCTGTGCAGGAAGGTAGGTAGTTCAAAAAGAAAAAAAAAGAACCAGTCTTTCATTCCAAGGAGAATATATTAGCAATAGCAATTGCACAAGGGGTGGGTTTCAGACAGTCCGCACTGGTACGGGCGTACCAGATGGTGAAATTTAGCATGCCTTCCTGTACCTGATCTTCCGGAGGCCCCGTATCAAAATGCTGCCTCCTCTGACCTGCCCCCCTCGCTTCCCCAGCCTGCCTGCCCTGTCACTACTCGCTCACCCCACCTGTCAGCACCAGGCTTCCCCACCCACCCTCTTCCTTTGCAGAGGATTGGAAGAAGCCCACATGGTGTGTACTCCCTTCTCTTTGACAACCACCCCATTTCCAATGGCAGGGGGAGAAATCTAGGCATTTTTCCTCCTTCTGCATGGATCCCCCAGCCTCATTGGAAACGAGGTGGCTGTCAGAGAAGGGAGCATCACGCACCACGTGGGCTTGTCCAACAGTCAAAGAAGGAACAGGGTCAGTTACAAAGGGAAGAGATGGGGAGTCTGCTGGGTGGGCATCCACTTTGCAAAGCCAGCTTGGGTTTGCCCTGAGGGAAAATCCCAGCGGTGGCAGCGAACCAATGCAGCAAAGGGTGCTTGTGGCGGCGATGAGGACATGCTTCCCCTGTTCGGTCTAAGCAGTCCCCCCTGCCCCTTCTGGGCTTGGGAGATGCCGGCTGGGTGACCCACAAGCCATTGAGAGCCAACACTGGCTTGGAGCCATGGTTCTTCCACGCCTCATTGCCTTTGCTGCCATTTCGTCCCAGCTGGGAGCAGATGGTTTTTCCTGCCGAGGCTGGAAGCAGTCACCACTGAATCCTGCTTTGCCTTCTGCGACTTCACCCTCTGCTATCATGGCTCATGGCAGTGGACTCAGACCCCTACACGAGTCACCCCCTCCCAGACTTTGCCTGTGCCTCCATGCCGGGGCAGGGATGGCCGGGGCAGCCCAGTAAACTGGATGCCAAAAAATGGCACAGAGGCATTACACGCATGCATACAAAACCCAATAAAAACCTCTAGGCATGCAATCCACAGTGAAAAAATGATCAGCTTTGGGGTTGGAGACAGAGAGGTCTTCAGTCGACCCCCCCTCCTCTCTTCACCCCTCACCTCCCCAAAATCCTATGCAAAAATGAACTCAAACCACAAATATTCCTTATAGATATACTTTCAAAAAGCAAAACCCTACACTGTACTGAGATATTTGTTCTGGTAGCTGCAAGTACTAATTTATCAAGAATATTGGAAAATAAATATTTTGTCAGTAATGTCAGATTGGGAGGTCAATTTAGAAACTATGCAGCAATGGCACAATATACAGTAGTGTTTCTCAACCTTGGCAACCTTAAGAGATACGGGCATGAACTCCCAGAACTCGTCAGGAGCCATTGAATTTAGGGAGTTTGGAAATTCTGGCTGCAGATTTCTGGAAGTCAATGTACATAGATCTTAACACTGTCAAGATTGAGATAGAGTATCTGTGATGAAATGTAACCAAATTTTAAAAAGAATTGCTGTCGCATATGAAACATATTGTACAGCTGGATATATTTAGACTTTTGGAACATGATTTTTGCCAGAAAGTTGTTAGATTAATTAAAACTAATATAAACATAGATACTAGCAAGAATTTTTATGGTTCAATGTAAAACATGCCCACACAAACAAATAGAATGTGTTTGTTTGTGTTACGTCTGTGTTTGTATTCTACTCACAGCTTGGGAAAATAAATGAAAGGGTGGAGAGGAATGTTTTTCCATCACTATAATTTTCTACTTTATTCCTGCTTAGTTATTTCTTTTTGAGTTAAAAAAAGAAAGAAAAATAAAAATTGCTCTATGTACATGCAGTTTCTGGAAAGTTGATTATGATGTGCTGAATGTCACTGTTAAAATGATTGACTTGTTAAAAAATACTTTGTGTTTTCCAGATGTAGCCCATTGTGAAAAATGTCCAGATGACCACCATTCCAACAACAAGCGAGATCAGTGTCTCCCCAAACTAACAACATTTCTGTCCTACAGTGAAAACTTAGGTCTTGTTCTTGCTATCTCTGCCTTTTCTCTCTCTCTAACCACTGCTTTAGTTCTAGGAATTTTTATTAAATACCGAGAAACTCCCATAGTCAAAGCCAACAACCGGGATCTCACCTACATTCTGCTGATCTTTCTCTTGCTTTCCTTCTTGACTTCCCTTCTATTCATTGGTCAACCCAAGAAAGTGACTTGCCTTCTTCGACAAACCACCTTCTGTATTGTTTTCACAGTTGCCGTGTCTTCCTTGCTGGCCAAGACTATCATGGTGGTGTTGGCCTTTCTGGCCACAAAGCCAGGCAGCAGAATGAGGAAATGGCTGGGGAAATCTGTGGCAAATTTCATCATCTTCTCCTGCTCTGGTGTTCAGGTGGGCATCTGTTTCATATGGCTGGGAATCTTTCCCCCATTTCCAGATTCTGACTTATATTCCAGAAAGGGACAGATCCTACTGCAATGCAATGAAGGTTCAGTCACCATGTTCTATTCTGCCCTTGGCTATATGGGCTTTCTGGCTGTCATCTGTTTCTTGGTGGCTTTTCTGGCCCGGAAGTTACCAGGGCCTTTCAATGAAGCCAAGCTGATCACTTTCAGTATGTTGGTTTTCTGCAGTGTTTGGGTCTCCTTTGTCCCCACTTACCTGAGCACCAAAGGGAAATACATGGTGGCTGTGCAGATCTTCTCCATCCTGACCTCCAGCCTGGGCTTATTTGGCTGCATCTTTGTCCCCAAATGTTACATCATCATTCTGAGACCTGACTTGAACATGAAGGGACATCTCATGATGAAAAACAACAAGAGCTTTTGATTTTGGAAGCTATTTTTTATCCAAATTATTGCTAAGATAAAATAAGACTTTGTAAACCTTTTGTTATTTGTTCTAAAATGCTTTCTTTTTCCCATGTGATTAATGTTACTATCAAGAAATATCCTAAGGAAGGTTATTGATGTTTCTTCCACAAAATTAAAACTATGTTATTTGCCTTCTAAACTACACTTCTTCAATATTCATTCAGCAGACGTTGAATAAATAGGAAGGGAGTATACAGTCCTGTCTGATTTCTTTTCTGATCTAGAATCACTTTGTTTCAAGCTGTGATCTTAATAAGTATTTTTGTTTTCTGTTTATCCAATCAGGAACTGTCATCTGCTTTTCGTATTTCACTTTTCTTTCCACTTTCCCTCCAGCCATTCCATTCGCTCTTTCAATATGCACACACTTCTCTCCTCTTCCCCCCATTCTCTTCAAATGTTAAGCTAGGCAAGAAGAATGAGGATATGAATTCCCTCAGAATTCTAGTCCTTGGCAGCAGAATGAATATATGATCTCTCACAGGTTTCTAGTTGCTGACACATACATACTAGGCTGGCCCAGTGGGACTGCTATCTCCAAAACCAGCAATCCGATCAGTTCATCAGCCGTCATGACAACACAATTGACCTTCAAAAATCAAAACTGAATTGCTTTTTCTCCTTTTACTCACTACAAAGGTTGGTTCACAGCAGCAAAATAACAAAAGTGCCAGGCAAATAATATCCAGGTGCAACAGTTTTCTGAAACCAATTTAGAGAAGTTTTATCTGGGAGCTTTTCTTAATATAATTTTTAGATAAGATGCAAATTTCTTGCAAATCATGATAAAAAAATGATGAAAAATGATGAAAATAACCAGACCCAGAAAAGTACAGACCAATCACACTGACATCAATATCTGAGAAGTTCCTGAAAAAGATAATAAAAAAGAGTGAATATCTAGATACAAATAAAGTTACAATTAGAAGCCAGTTAAATACAGACCATGCCAAACCCATCTTATTTCATTCTTTGACAGTGTTACAAGGTACAATTAGCAGGCCAGTGAAATCCTGTGGACATAATATACTTAGATTTCAATAAGGCATTTGGCAAAGTCGGCCATAAGCTACTTCTTCATATGCTAGAAAAATATGGGATAGACAGCATAAGCAACAGATTGGCCAACAAACCATACTAAACACGGAGTAGTAGTAGTAAACCTACATGGAGGAAAGTATGCAATGGAAATGCAGTGATGTGGTGCCCTGTCAGCTGGCCAGCGTGCGTGCGCGCACTGGCCATCTGAGTTCACCCTTTTTAAAAGCCATTTTTTGCCCTCCCCAGTCTCCAGAGGCTTTATAGGAGCCTGGGGAGGGTGAAAAGAGCCTCCCTACCCCCCCCCAGGAGGCCCACCAGAGGCTTCATGAGCCTCCCTGAAGCCTCCGGAGTGCATAAAACTGGCCCTACGGGCAAACCGGAAGGTTGGAAACGGACTTCCGGTTTGTTCGGAGGGTTGTTTTGACTGCCCTGGAGGCTTGAGGGAAGGCCTTTGGAGTGCTTAAAACGACCCACCGAGCAAACTGGAAGTGACTTCCGGTTTGCTCAGAGGGTCATTTTGACTGCTCCAAAGGCTTCAGGGAAGCCTCCTGAAGGTCCCTGAAGCCTCCGGAGGGCTTCTGGGGCGGGGGGAGGCTGCTTTCACCCACCCCAGGTTCCTATAAAGCCTGTGGAGCCTGAGGAGGGCCAAAAAAGCATGCAAAAAATGGGGGGGTGCCTGTAGTGCACACATACCCGCTGGCCCATGCCCAGTTTTGTGAAGGGGGGGGAAGTCGTAATATGTTACATGAAGATGCGGTGACAACGCGAGTTTGACACCTCTTATTTAGAGCCAGGCCTGTCAAACTGGTGGCCTGTGGGACAGATACATCATGTGCAGGCCATAGCCAGACCATAGCTCTGCAAAGGCAAAAAACATCATGATACATCACAATACGGCCTGTGACGCGATTGAGTTTGACACCCATGATCTAGACCCTTCTGATGTGAAAATGCTGAGTGCTGATATGAAGGCACTAATTCAAGGACATGTTGTTTTGAATTAAGCAGAACATTTGGAAAAATTGCCTTTTGCATTAGGAGAGAAAGGAGATCGGCTCACTTCCATCAGGAAAGTGGATGTCGTTTCATATCAATACAAAAAAAATTGGGCCTGCTAAAAATCTACTCAATTTATTAAGGCATTCTTTTCAAACTTCTTTCTCAGTTGCAATAGTAACTTTGTAATTGAATTACAAAGTTTAGAATACGAGAAGCAGCATTATTCTCAGTTTCCTTGAGTGAGTTATATGGGACTTCACACAGGGAGAAATGTGGCAAAGACTTTCCCTGGTTCTCTGTACTTGCAAATCACAAGTACGTTGACTCAGTAGAGGTACCTGATAGAGTTTGAGGGTGGGGAAAACTGATGAGAGATCCAGCCATAGGCAGGATGAATACCCCACCCTAATTCAGGGTTCATCAGAGTTAATTCACAAGTGCAATCAGTTTTTTCTCTGTGCTATGACTCAACATGAAACCCAAATATAACAGGACCAGATATTCTTCTTCCTCCAGAGTAAGGTTCCTGAATAATGGGAATAAAAAGTTTCCTGAGTTGTTTTGATGATTAAATTGTAACTAGGTCCATAAGTCATGTAGAGTTTCTTCCTCCTCAGGCACATTTCTAAGTGGAATGGGACTTTTCGTCTCCTACCCTTGGCTGTACCTCCTTCTCCATCAGGGTTTCTCCTTGGGGTATTCTCCTCTAGCTTATATCCTCCCCTTACACCCCCCCCAATTTGCACTGGCCAGTGGGCCACAATCCCTTTGTCCCACGTGCTTCAGTACCAGGGTTTGTGGTCCTTCCCTCCTCTCCCTTTTCCCTCCCTCCCTCCCTCCCTTCATCCATCCATCCATATCTCGTTCACTTCCCTTCCCTCTTTCTCCCATCCTTTTTTCTTTCTTTCTTTCTTTCTTTCTTTCTTTCTTTCTTTCTTTCTTTCTTTCTTTCTTTCTCTCTCTCTCTCTCTCTCTCTTTCTTTCTCTTTCCCTTCCCTTCCCACCCCTCCCTCCCTTTCTTTCTTTCTTTCTTTCTTTCATTCATTCATTCTCTCTCCTTTCACATCCACCCCTCTCTCTCTTTCTTTCTTTCCTTCTTTCTCTCTCACTTCCCACCATCTTTCTTTCCTTCATTCTTTCCTTCTTTCCCTCTTTCTTTCTTTTCTTCCTTGTCTCCCTTTTCTCTGTCTCTCTTTCTTTCCCACTCTCTCTCTCTCTCCCTTTTCTTTTGGCTGAAGCTGCCATACTTAATGCCCCTCCCCCAATCTTCCCTTCCCATCGTTATCGGAGAGGCACAATCAGTACAGGAGAGTTTTCACCCCCTCCCCTTACTTCTCTTAACAAGTGTTTGGCTTTCCCATTTGGCTGCTGCCCCTCCCCCAAACTCCACCACCCCTGCGATCAATTGCACCATGGCTTCTGCCTGATGGCATTGATAGCTAGCTGATTGCTTGGCAGCTAACTGTCCTGGGTAGCAAAAGATCCAGGACAAACCCTTCTTTAGTGAATGGGCTGCACCAAAGTGTGATGAGGAGCTTTGACCCACTGGTCAGAGAAAATGGGTGGGAGTGTGTCAGCTGAGGAGAAAAGCCAGCGGAGAATCCCCCTGAGGAAAAACCCTGATGGAGAAGATGGTATGGCCAAGGGAAGGAGGCAAAAAGTCCTAGATGCCTTGTAAGTGAAGTCATACAGAAAATTAACTGCAATTCCCAAATCCCCATATCAAAAGCACAATGATTACTTCATCTTCCACTAAATCCCAGGGGACTTCGCTCAGCCACGGTAAACACAGAGAGTTTACCCATGGTAGGAATATTTAATAAACCTCATCAACAGATTTCCCAAATGTTTTGTAATTCTTATAAAAATCTGAAAATTTGGTCCAGAAGGAGCACAAAGATGACGAAGAACACATGGTGAGACTCCTGTAGGCACACTGCACATGTCTGAATTTTAATGCTGTCCTTTTAATGTGCCAGATTAAATTTTATCTCACTTGATCAAGTCAGTGTGTCTGGATTCTTTGGCAAAAGAATTGTGCATCTGCTTAAATAACTCTGAAACCAAAGACAGTGGTGTGACCAGTGGGCCAGTTCTCTGTCTCAGAGAACTACAGATCTTCATTATGATATCTGAAATACTGCTGCTGCTGCTTCTCCTGATGTCCCATTTTCCATGTAGTATGCTGATGAACAAATGTCCATTAAATGTGCAGAAGGAACGAAAATATAAATTTAATTACTACAAGCCAGGAGATTTCCTGATTAGTGGAATCATATCTACCTCTAGCACTATATTTCAACCATACATCTTCTTTAAACCTCCAAGCCACACATTTATAAGGTAATTCCTGATATGTACTTAAAATAAGTGATTAATTTTATGTTTTCTATTGTATTATGTTTAATAGAGGTGGTTAGCTGATACGAACTTTAAAATTTTATACATTTTAAAGTGTAACATTGAAATTTGTGACATTAGCAGTCTATGATTAAAACTATCTGGAGTTTCCAGGTAGGATGATTTTGAGTCTGAAGAAAAGCATTGGAAACAAAGTCCTCTGTAGTCAATAGGACTATCCTTCTAACAGCAACACCAAAGAAGTCCAACACCTGGAAAAGTCCCATAAATGAGTAATATACTCATCTGACTTTTTTTTCAATTACACAAAGACTTTCTAAGAATATTTCTGCATTATAATACATTGGTGTGCTCCCTTCCTGATTTCCCTTTACGAGGTCAACCAGAATCCAAACCTGTTAGGAAAAATCACCCTGGGCTACAGCATTGTTAGAGATACTGTATATCAGAGATGCAATCCATAACTAATTTCAGATTGTTAGATTGTTAAATTGCCCTACTAGCCTCATAAGACAGCAATGCAACTGATTGCTGAATGTCATAAAGGAACAGCTTAAGGTAATATGATATGATTTTATGAATTGATGATGAAACCCTCACATCAAGATGAAAACCATCTGAAGTCTCTTATCTTGCAGAATACAGAGTATGAGCTTCTGGAACATCCTGCCCTTCTTCTTTACCACCCATGAGGTCAACCAGAATCCAAAGCTCTTACCAAACATCACGCTGGGCTACAGCATCTATGAGAACTTTTTCAATGCAAGGATAACATCTGAAGACATGATGGACTTGCTGTCTACAGGGCAAGAGAACATCCCAAACTACAGTTGCAGAAGACAAAAGAATCTTTTGGCTGTGCTTGAAGGGACTGATTCAAAACTCTTTAATTACATTTCAGCTATGTTAGACACCTACAAAATACCACAAGTATGAATGAATAATGAATCTAATTTCATTTTTTATAGTCTACTGGTAGTTCAAAAGGGGTCAAATAATAAATAGAATAGAATAAAATAACAGAGTTGGAAATCCAAAAGTGTAGGGAAATTTTACTTTAAGTGGGTGTTTTCCCCTGTTTGCACTTAAAGACAATGAGAAAATACCCACCTGTCACATTTTGTCCGGCTGCATTCACATGACCTTCCATTTTCTCAAATCCATGATCAAATCAGATCAAATATATATTTTTCTTTTTGACTGTCATTCATCAGTCTTTACAATAAAAGAGTACAGCAAAAAGAGAAACGATGGAACACATCAATTTGTTATTGGGGAAAAAAACAGCATATTTACTAAAACGTTTTAAATAATTGTATAACTTGGTGAATATATTTGACCACCTGTTGTCTCGATGCAGGGCTAGCTTAAAGAAAAAGCTCTTAAAGTACTTATTTTTGTCTTTAAAAGCAAAGGAAATCAACCATCTTTTCTATTTCATCTTAGATCAACTATGGGGTGATCAGCCACATTCCTGAACAAAAACATCTTTTTCCTTTTTTCTACCGAGTGAGTCCAAAGCAAGAACCTCCTCACTTGGCGATAGTCAAATTGCTCCTGCATTTCCAATGGACGTGGATCGGCCTCACTGCTCCGGACAATGAAAGTGGGGAAAAGTTCAGGAGAACGTTTGTGCCAGGAGCCCTAAGGAAAGGAATCTGTGTTGCCTTCTCAGAAAGTTTACCCATGGGTATTACAGAAGGGAGGGAAAAGCATTTCTTTCAATATTTTAGTGACACCAAAGCAAAAGGTATTGTTTGTCAGTTGGATTCTCAGACCACATTTATACTAGCAGTCCTAATACAAGGCATTGAAAAGCAAAATCCCCTGTTTAAAGAAAAAGTATGGATTGCCACAGCTTTGTCAGATATCAGTGTGAGATTGTTTTATCAGCTGGTTAATCTCCAACATAACCATCTTTTATTATCCTTCTCAACTCAACCAAAGAAAAGGACACAATATTATGATTTTTATTCACATTACTCTGCTACAGGGAACTTTGGGAAGGCAGCATTTCAGTGTTCCTATTCAATCCCCTTGTTGTCGAAGAAAGCTTGGTATAGATGCCTGGAAAAAGAGAGCTGGGAAACCCCACCCCAGGATCTGGTTGAAAGAATCTTGTCTGAGGATGTTTCCAGTATTTCCACAACAATCCAGGTTGTGGCCTGGGTCCTCCATGCTGCCATTTCCTCCCAAATGAGTAAGAGGAGGATGAGTGTTGGAGACCACCAGACATTCCAGATAATACAGCCATGGCAGGTAAGACTTCTATTACAAAATTCCACTAATGGTTTCCTTTCAATTCTTTAGTCTTTAATTTTTTTATTAGATTATAGAATAAAATACGGAAATACAAAAGCAGATAGAAGAACACAATGGGTAGGAGAAGGGGGAAAAGTGAGGGGATGGGAGAGAGAAAATTTTAAAAAAGCATTGACTTTCTATTACACCTGTTGCACTAGAATAAGGCATTAACATTCCAATCTCAATGTTTTACTTTTCCATAATAATAGAAACTAGGCATTTTTATAACAACACATCAATCTAATCAATAAAACTGATTATTAAAGTTTCATTTTTTTCCCAAAATCCAGAAGCGATCTCCATGTTGCCAAAAAAAAGTATTTATATTCTTTTCTTTGATCAAATGGTCAATTTCACCATCTCTGCCAACTCCATCAACTTTGGTGGCCATTGACGTCTAGGTTCTCTTTCAATACTTAAATGTTACATTAGAGAGAAGCAGAAATGATGGGGATAACACCAACAATTATGGCATGTTTTGTAATATTTGTTCTGAGCAGATGAGGAGGTTTAGAGATAGAGAGAAATTGAGAGATTGTGTTGTTGAATCTTCTGGAGACTGTATTGCAAATTTTAGATTGTGTAGAAATGAATAGGTTAACACTGAGAATAAAGTATAAGGAGGAATCAGTGTACTTCAAGACATGGGGATGTTTTTGCAATTAGTTAGAAAAGGAATATGAATAAAATAATATAGATCAAGAGAGGGAGAAATAGAGAGATTGTGTTGTTGAATCTTCAGGAGACTTTATTTCTGAATGTTCTAGATTAAACCAGATGTGCTGATTCAGGAGGCTTGTGGGAAAAGTATATAATGTCTCAAGAGACTGAAAGGTTTATTTATTTTTCTAACCCTGAACAAGAGAAATTAGTAGAAATGAATGGGGACAGTGTTACAGGGATGGAACGTGCGCTGGTGCGCTTATGTACCGGGGTGGGTTTTGGCTCACGCTACTGCTGGTTGGCAATGCACACATGCACAATACTATGAAAATGCTTCTATACATGTGCAGAAGCAAAAAACAATATGGCGCCACCATAGGCACTGCCATTAGAACCAGTTCAGGGATGAGGCTTTCTGAGTTACTTCCCACTTGTCCAACTCGGGTTGAACAAGTAGCAACTCACCTGTGTTATATACGCCCCCTTTATGGACACCCCTTTAGGACCCGAGGTGGCGCAGTGGTTAAATGCAGCACTGCAGGCTATTTCAGCTGACTGCAGTTCAGCTATTCGGCTGTTCAAATCCCACTAGGCTCAAGGTTGACTCAGCCTTCCATCCTTCCGAGGTGGGTAAAATGAGGACCCGGATTGTTGTTGGGGGCAATATGCTGACTCTGTAAACCGCTTAGAGAGGGCTGAAAGCCCTATGAAGCGGTATATAAGTCTAACTATTGCTCTTGCTCTTGCTATTGCTCTTATGAATTGGGTGAGGTCCAGGGTAGACAGTTTATGGTTATAGTTATGGGGTTGGAAGATGCAGACAGAAGCACCAGGATAAAGTACCCCTAATTTGATTAAGTGTTGAAATGAGAACTTACACATTGCAAGTGTGATTCTCCATCTCGTTTTAGCTCCATCCTTTTCTAAGAAACTTCCAGATTTACAATTTTTCTGTAAATGATGTTTATTTGGATGAGAATGGAATTCCTACTGCCGACTTTGATATCATGGACTGGGCAGTATTTCCCAATAAATCTGCTGCTGGGGTAATGATTGGGGATATTGGAAAAGAAGATCTGAAGATCTCTGTCCACAAGAGTTCCATCATATGGCCAACATCTTTTAATCAGGTAACCAAATCTGCCTCTTTGTGGGTTTTAATATTCATCTGTTCCTATATATCCATATGGTTTTGTGGTTTATCAGTCATTTCTCTATGATGGAGGGACAGGTTGAAGGAGATTCTTCCTGGATCTCACAAAGGATCAATTGCTTATGGTGGGAATAGCAGCATTGTTCTGGAATAGGATGCAAACCAGAGGTGTATTCAGCAGGTTCTGACCAGTTCTGGAGAACCAGTAGTGGTACAAAATTCCACTAATGGTTTCCTTTCAATTCTTTAGTCTTTAATTTTTTATTAGATTATAGAATAAAATACAGAAATACAAAAGCAGATAGAAGAACACAGTGGGTAGGAGAAGGGGGAAAAGTGAGGGGATGGGAGAGAGAAAATTTTAAAAAAGCATTGACTTTCTATTACACCTGTTGCACTAGAATAAGGCATTAACATTCCAATCTCAATGTTTTACTTTTCCATAATAATAGAAACTAGGCATTTTTATAACAACACATCAATCTAATCAATAAAACTGATTATTAAAGTTTCATTTTTTTCCCAAAATCCAGAAGCGATCTCCATGTTGCCAAAAAAAAGTATTTATATTCTTTTCTTTGATCAAATGGTCAATTTCACCATCTATGCCAACTCCATCAACTTTGGTGGCCATTCATGTCCAGGTTCTCTTTCAATACTTAAAATGTTACATTAGAGAGAAGCAGAAACGATGGGGATAACACCAACAATTATGGCATGTTTTGTAATATTTGTTCTGAGCAGATGAGGAGGTTTAGAGAGAGAGAGAAATTGAGAGATTGTGTTGTTGAATCTTCTGGAGACTGTTTTGCAAATTTTAAATTGTGCAGAAATGAAGAGGTTACCATTGAGAAAAAGGATAAGGAGGAATCAGTGTACTTCAAGACATGGGGATGTTTTTGCAATTAGTTAGAAAAGAAATATGAATAAAAGAATATAGATCAAGAGAGAGAGAAAGAGAGAGATTGTATTGTTGAATCTTCTGGAGACTGTATTGCTGAATTTTGTAGATTAAACCGGATGTTCTGATTCAAGAGGCTTGTGAGAAAAGTATATAATGTCTCAAGAGACTGAAAGGTGTATTTATTTTTACTTTATTTAGTTCGTCAAACATGTGATAACAAGTATAAGTATAAACACGGACATGAAAAAGGGAAATTAGTAGAAATAAATGGGGACAATATGATAGGAATGGAAGGTACACTGGTGCACTTATGTACCAGGGGTGGGTTTTGGCTCCCACTACTGCTGGTTGGCAATGCACCCCTGCACAGTACTATAAAAATGCTTCTACGCATGAGCAGAAGCAAAAAACAATGTGGTACCACCCTAGGCGCTGCCAGTAGAACCAGTTCCCAGACGTGGTCTTCCGAGTTACTTCCTACTCATCCAAACTGGGCTGAACAATTAGGAACCCACCTGTGTTATGGACGCACCCTTAATGGACTTCTTATGAATTGGGTGAGGTCCATAGTAGACACTTTATGGTTATAGTTATGGGGTTGGAAGATGCAGACAGAAGCACCAGGATAAAGTACCCCTAATTTGATTAAGTGTTGAATGAGAACTTACACATTGCAAGTGTGATTCTCCATCTCGTTTTAGCTCCATCCTTTCTAAGAAACTTCCAGATTACAATTTTTCTGTAAATGATGTTTATTTGGATGAGAATGGAATTCCTACTGCCGACTTTGATATCATGGACTGGGCAGTATTTCCCAACAAATCTGCTGCTGGGGTGATGATTGGGGATATTGGAAAAGAAGATCTCAAGATCTCTGTCCACAAGAGTTCCATCATATGGCCAACGTCTTTTAACCAGGTAACCAAATCTGCCTCTTTGTGGCTTTTATTATTAATCTATTCCTATGTATCCATGTGATTTTGTGGTTTATCAATCTTTGCATGGAGGGTCTGCACTGGTAAAAGGTCAGGTTGAAGGAAAGCAGCATTGTTCTGGAATAGGATGGAAAACAGAGATGTATATTCAGCAGGTTCTGACCAGTTCTGGAGAACCAGTAGTGGAAATTTTGAGTAATTCACAGAACTGGTAAATACCACCTCAGACTGGCCCTGCCCCCATCCATTCTCTGTCTCTCAAGTCCCAACTGATCAGGAGGAACTGGCGATTTTGCAGTAACCTTCCCCTGGAATGGGGAAGGAATGGAGACTTTACCGTATTCTTCCCAGTGGTGGGTTCCTACCAGTTTGGACCGGTTCGGCTGAAATGCTAGTGGTTTGCTGTCCTGTTTCGTTGGAACTGGCAGCAACCTAAGCCTGCCAAGCCCCCCAAACCAGTTCCCCTGTTGGTGCTGTAGGTGCTGCCATCTTGTTTTTTAGTTCTGTGCATGTGCAGAACAATTTTAATTGCACTGTGAATGCGTGCGCAGTGTGCACACGAGCAGACTAGCAGTAGTGCCTGCCGGAGCCTACTCCTGATCTTTACCCCTGCGATGCCCACCAAGCCACACCCACCAAGCCATGCCACACCCACCAAGCTGTGCCAGCCCACTAAGCCACATCCATAGAACCAGTAGTAAAAAAATTTGAATCCCATCACTGATGCAACACATGTTGTTGGCTAGCCCAATTATGCTCATAGCATGTAAGGAAGCTAAGTAGGCTTACAAACTAGAGAACTGGCCTCTGACATTGTGAGGTTTACTCTTGGGCACTTAGGTAGTGGAATCTTTGGTGATCTCTGAGCTTGGTTGTTGTTTGCAGGTATTTCATTGGTTACTTACCCAACTACTAACATCATCAATGCCTGATTGTTTGATGAAAGCACTGATAATGTTATCTAGTCAAATGTGTACAAGCAGACAGCCAAACTCAAAGAACATCAAGGAGTTTAGAGTTCAACCCTGAGTTATAGATATTCTCTTCTATTGAATCTTATCCAATGTTCATTCACAACCAACTTTAATTTAACTTTTAATAAATTTATATGCCGCCCCAATCCCGTAGGACTCCGGGTGGCTTACAGAAGCAAGTTAAAATAAGGAGTTAAAATAAAGAAACAATTTAAAAAGAAACAATTTAAAAACCATACATTCAATCTGGGTGGGGCTACACCTCATTCATGAAGTCAACAACCCCAGGCCTGCCGGAATAGCCAGGCTTTAGTGGCTTTTCAGAAGGCCGAGAGAGTGGGGAGGGTCCGGATCTCTACAGGTAGGTTGTTCCACAGGGTCGGAGCAGCTACAGAGAAGCCCTTCTCCGAGGAGCCGCCAGCCGGCATTGTCCGGTCGACGGCAACCCAGAGAAGGCCCAGTCTGTGAGTTCTTATTGGTCGTTGGGAGGTATGTGGCAGGAGGCAGTCTCTCAGATATACAGGTCCTAGGCCATGTAGGGCTTTAAAGGTGATGACCAGCACTTTGAAGTGTGTGCAGAGACCGATCGGAAGCCAGTGCAGCTCACGGAGGATAGGTGTAATATGGGTGCATCTAGGTACACCCAAAATTGCTTGTGCGGCTGCGTTCTGGACTAACTGTAGTCTCTGAACACTTTTCAAGGGCAGCCCCATGTAAAGCGCATTACAGTAATCGAGCCTAGAGGCTCGAGGGCATGAGTGACCATTCAAAGTGCCTCCCAGTCCAGGTAGGGCCGCAACTGGTGCACCAGGCGAACCTGGGCAAAAGCCCCCCTGGTCACAGTTGACAAATTATGTTCTAATGTCAGCTGCGAATCCAGGAGGACACCCAAGTTGCGGACCCTCTCTGAGGGGTGTAGGATTTCACTCCCAGGCTAAGGGATGGAATATCTGGACTATCCTTGGGAGGCAACATCATAGCCACTCGGTCTTGTCTGGATTGAGTGCAAGCTTGTTCACTCCCATTCAGACCCTGACAGCCTCCAGGCACAGGCACATCACTTCCACCATTTCGCTGACTTGGCACGGGGCGGACAGATACAATTGAGTATCATCCGCATACTGATGGTATTTGATCTCGTGACGGCGTATGATCTCACCCAGCGGCTTCATGTAGATGTTAAATAGGAGGGGGGATAGGACCGAGCCCTGCGGCACCCCGTATTTAAGGGGCCTAGGGGTCTATCTCTGTCCTCCAACCAACACTGACTGCGACCTGTCCGAGAGGTAGGAGGAGAACCACCGTAAAACGGTGCCTTCCACTCCCACCTCCAGCAACCACCACAGAAGGATACCATGGTCGATGGTATTGAGAGGTCAAGAAGCACCAGGATAGAGGAATATCCTCTATCCCTGGCCCACCAGAGATCATTGATCAGCGCGACCAAAGCAGTTTCGGTGCTGTAACTAGGCCTGAAATCCAACTGAAAGGGTCTAAATAATCTGTTTCATCCAAGGACCATCGGAGTTGAAAGGCCACCACCTTCTCAACAAACTTCCCTACCAAAGGGAGGTTGGAGACTGGACAATAGTTGTTAAAGATAGCTGGGTCCAGAGAAGGCTTCTTAAGGAGGGGTCTCACCACCACATCCTTCAGTGGGTGCGGGAAAGATCCCTCCCGTAGAGAAGCATTAACAATCATCTGGAGCCAGCCTCGTGTTACCTCCCTGCTGGTCGAGACCAGCCAGGAGGGACACGGGTCCAGTAGGCACATGGAGGCACTCACCGCTCCCATGGCCTTGTCCACTTCCTCAGGAGCGACAAGCTAAAACTCACTCCACAAACTCCAATCAAGCCCTCCCCAGGCATCTCCACAGGAACTGTCCAAGTGGAGTCCAGGCGACAGAAACTGAACAAATTCCTCGGCTCTACCCTGTAAGGGTTCTCCCACATCCCTCCCTTTCAGGAGGGAGTGGGTTATCCTAAACAGGGCAGCCGGGCAAGATTCTGCGGACGCAATAAGAGCAGAAAAATGAGCACATTTTGCCACCCGTATCGCCACTAAATAAGTCCTAATAAAGGCTCTTAGTTGTGTTCGGTCAGATTCGGAGTTACTAGCCCTCCAATGTCGCTCTATGTGTCTCTTTTGGCGCTTCACCTCCCGGAGTTGCTCGGTAAACCAAGGAGCCCTCCTGGATCCACTGCTGCGGAGAGGCCGCAAAGGCGCAATCCGGTCCAGTGCCGAAATCCCGAAGGGTCCATCAGGCACCTGGGGTGGAACCACTTAATCGGTTCCCCCTCCCTGCAGTGGGGGAGTAGTTTCTGAAAGTCAAGCCCCAGTAGGAAGTGATCTGACCATGACAAGGGTGAGATCTCTATGCCCTTCAGTTTCAGATCACGTCTCCACTGCCCCGAGAGAAACACAAGGTCGAGCGTGTGATCCGCTGTATGAGTCAGATCCTGAATTACCTGGGTCAAGTCCATGGTTGTCATGAACTCCTGCGCTCCATCCGAGCATTCGCCAAGAGATGGCAGGTTGAAATCCCCCAGTACTATCAGTCTGGGGAACTCAACCGCCAGTCCGGCTACTGACTCAAGGAGCGCAGGCAGGGCTGTTGTAACGCAGCTGGGAGGTAGGTACGTTAGAAACAAGCCCACTTGATCCCCTAGGTCCAACTTCACCAGAAGGGACTCACACCCGACAGTCTCTGGAGCAGGGATCCCACGAGGAACTAATGACTCTCGGATAATGGCTGCCACTCCCCCACCCCTTTCACTGGTGTTGTGGTTGGTGGAGCACCTGAAACCCTTCTGGGCACATTTCTGAGAGGGGGACTTCTCCCTCATGGCCCAGCCAGGTTCAGTAATACATGCCAGGTCTGCCCCCTCGTCTAATATTAAGTCCCGGACGAGGGGAGCTTTATGAATCATAGACCTGGCATTTAGCAACGGCAACCTGAGACCAGGGCCCTGACATCTCTTGCCACCCGGTTCTTGAGTTGTGCTATCAGGGCCGGAAGGAGGGATCGCTGTGACATAGCGAACCCTCCTTCCCCGGTAATGGCTAGCTCTGTAACTCCCATCATACCTGCCTCTCCCAAACGTAACCGGGATGCTCTGGCCCGTCCCTGTCGCCGTAGACCCCTCCTCCCCTCCCACGGCCCCTGTTCTCTCCGGCAGGCCATCCATAGCATTCACTCTGGGACGAGAAGCGGATCTGGGCCCCCATCCACTTCTGCTTCTTCACTCAGTGGAGGGGGCTCTGGGCCACATTCTCAATCCCCTCACACATACCGGCCAGGCATTCTCCACATGCATACCCCACTAATACAATAAAATACTAATAAAAACATTTGTCAGATTAAAAGTGTGGGATCACTCATCAGTCACATACATACCACATACACTCCACATACAAGAAAAATGTGCAACTATTAAAATGTGCAAGTTTGTATAAAATTTGTAGGCGGGTTCGGAAAAGTCCAGTCAGATGGAAGTTAGTGGAGATATAGAGGGAGAAAAGAAAGTTCGTCTTCCCTCTTTCTTATACGATAAGATGGTGTAGAAGTGGAGGGGTCCCAAAACGTTTGGGGGGGCTGAGGTGGCATCACTTGGCATTGACGGACGGCAATTGTCACACCAAATGGGACCAGGTCGCAAGTCCAAAGTCCAGCAGCCATGAGCAGGGAAGCCAGATGTCAAAAAACCCCATGTGCATGAGGACAAACAGAGGAGAGGCTGCAATGCAGGGAAAGACCGAGTCAAGTGGGATGAGGGGGGGGGGAGTCTAAAGGGCCGTGGCAGCGGTAGCAAGGCCAGCTGCCTGGTTTTATACAGCGCCATATCAAGCTGACTACCCCCTCTCTGAAACAGGCTAGCAGAGTCCGAAAATCCCAAACAGTAGGGGCAAAGATGTCAGGGAATGCCAGGAACGCCAAGCAACGTAAACCGCCGAAGCAGAGGGAGGGGGGGTGCCTAAGGAGACTGTGGCAGTGGGGAACTGCTTTGAGACTGAATTGATAGGAAATTGAGATCTAAGAAATACATATTGTAAGAAGGCAGAGGACATTTGTGATCGATGTTGTTCTTGAAATTGCTAAGATAAGAACGAACAGGACCTCACCTAGAATACTGCATCCAGTTTTGGTCACCACACTATAAAAAAGATGTTGAGATTCTAGAAAGAGTGCAGAGAAGAGCAACCAGGATGATTTGGGGACTGGAGACAAAAACATATTGAGAACAGTTACAGAAACTGGGCATGGCTAGTCCAATGAAGAGAAGGACCAGGGGAGACATGAAAGCAGTGTTCCAATATTTGTGGATCTGCCACAGAGAGGAGGGGGTCAAACTATTTTCCAAAGGACCCAAATGCCAGACCAGGAATAATGGATGGAAACTGATCCAGGAGAGGTTCAGCCTAGAAATAAGGAGAAATTTTCTGACAGTGACAGCAATCAGCCAAAGGCAATCAGCTTGCTTTGGAAGTTGTGGGAGCTTCATTATTGGAGGCTTTGAAGAAGAGATTGGACTGGCCATGTGTCAGAAATGGTGTAGGGTATTTGGGTGAATCATTGGACTAGATGACCTACAAGGTCCCTTCCAACTCTGTTAATCGGTAACCTTGTGCTTCCCATGGTTTGGACCACAATTTCCACAGTTTTGTATCATTGACCATATTGGCTGAATCTGATGAGATCTGAAGTCCAAATGCAGAAAACTCCCAGAAGGATAATGATGCCTGAACAGGAGAATCATCAGCCTTTTCTGAACATCGAGGGGACTCTACGATCGTTGCCTGCTGAAATGAAACTGCCAGTGAAGAATTTTCACTAAAACAAATACATTTTCATTTTATTAGAAAAAGATCTTGAAAGTATCTTCTTGAATTTATGAACCCACTTTGGTGCTCAGTTCCAGTTTTAGAAGTAATCCCCTCATTCATACATTTCTCTGACTTTCTTCTGTTTAGAAGGCTCCCTTTTCTAGGTGTACTGAAAGTTGCCTCCCAGGGTATACCAAGCTCTTGAGGGAGGGAGAGCCACTTTGCTGCTATGACTGTTCTCCATGCATGGAAGGAACCATCTCTGTACAGGAAGGTAGGTAGTTCAAAAAGAAAAAGGGAACACCAGTCTTTCATTCTAAGGACAATATATTAACAATAGCAATTGCACGTAGACTTATATATTGCTTCATACTACTTTATAGCATCTTCTAAGCAATTTACAGAGTCAGCATACTGCCCCCAACAATCTGAGTCCTCATTTACCAACCTCAAAAGGAAGAAAGGCTGAGTCAACCTGAGTTGGTCAGGTTTGAACTCCAGACTGTGACAAGAATTATCCTGCAATACTGCATTCTCATCACTGTACTACCACTGCTCTGGTATTAGCAAGATTTGATCTCATAGGCCAGTACACTACATCCAGATTCAGGAAGCAGACTAAGATCACTTCAGTGAAGGTCGAACTCACCAAGGTGAATGTTTTCACAAGCTACTGAAGAATAATAAGCAATCTTGAAAAAGATTGAGAGAACTTGAGAAGATGACAACATTAGAAACACTTATACAAAACCAGATTTAAGATTTAGAGCCATATATAAATTGCTTGTGAAATATGAGATGGAACAAATAAACATTTGTATAATAAAATGTTAGCAAAATTTCAAAGAAATAATCATAATGCAAAAATGACAAAACCTTTCAAAATGAAAATACAGAATATTCACTCCAAGTTGTGATTTAAGAGGAAACTGCGGCAATCTGTTTTACAGGTGGTCTATAACTATAATTGCATAATAAACATATTGTATAATGATAAATGTTGGAAAAGAAGGAACACTTGATCATATCTTGTAGTTAAGCAAAGAAATGCAAAAACATTGGAATGAAATACATTAAATTATTCAGAAAAATCCTATGCAAAAATGAACACAAACCACAAATATTCCTTACAGAGATACTTTCAAAAAGCAAAACCCTACACTGTACTGAGATATTTGTTCTGGCAGCTGCAAGAAGTAATTTATCAAGAGTATTGGAAAATAGATATTTGTCAGAAATGTCAAATTGGGAAGTCAATTTAGAGAATATTCAGCAATGGCACAATCTACAGGAGTGTTCTCAACCATGGCAACCTTAAGGCATGTGGACATGAACTCCCAGAATTCCTCAGGAATCATGGAATTAAGGAAGTTGGGGGATTCTGGCTGCAGAATTCTGGAAGTCGAATTACATATGTCTTAACCAGTGGTGGGTTAAGGATCACTGGTTAGCTCTGACAAATCTTGCTGCCCACCTTCTTTCTACATACTATACATATCTTCATTGAGGATTCTTTCTTTATCAACTTTGTGGTGCCCCCTTCGGCCTGGTGCCCTATGTATGTATTTAGCCTGCTTAATTGTTAATACACCACTAGTCTTAACACTGTCAAAGGTTGAGATACAGTATCTGTCATTAAAATGTAACAAATTTCAGAAACAATGGCTGTCATATACGGAACACATTCACAGTGGGATATATTTAGACTTTGGAATATGATTTTTAGCCAGAAAGGTGTGAGATTAATTAAAACTAATATAAATAT
Organism: Thamnophis elegans; assembly: GCF_009769535.1. Lineage (NCBI taxonomy): Eukaryota > Metazoa > Chordata > Lepidosauria > Squamata > Natricidae > Thamnophis > Thamnophis elegans. The sequence continues at coordinate 152,118,707 of NC_045542.1, read as the reverse complement.
AGATGCTAGCAAGAATAGTTTAATGTTTAATTTAAAACATGCCAACACAAACAACACAGAACAAGGGTGGTTCCATGTGTGTTATGTATCTACTCACAGCTTGGAGAAATAATACAAGGGAAGAGAAGAATGTTTTTCCATAACTATAATTTTCTATTTTATTCCTGCTTAGTTATTTCTTTTTTAGTTATTCAATTGTCGCTATCCAAAACAACCATCCCCCCCTGATTTCATTATTCTAATACTTTTTTTAAAAAAAAGAAAGAGATAAAAATGGCTCTATGGACATCCGGTTTCTGGAAAGTTGGTTATGATGTGCTGAATGTCATTGTTAAAACGATTGACTTGTTAAAAAAATACTTTGTGTTTTCCAGATGTAGCCCATTGTGAAAATTGTCCAGATGACCACCATTCCAACAACAAGCGAGATCAGTGTGTTCCTAAAGTTATAACATTCCTGTCCTACAGAGAAAACTTAGGTCTTGTCCTGGCTATCTCTGCCTTTTTTTTGTCTCTAACTACTGCTTTAGTTCTAGGAATTTTTGTTAAATACCGAGAAACTCCCATAGTCAAAGCCAACACCGGGATCTCACCTACATTCTGCTGATCTTTCTCCTGCTTTCCTTCCTCACTTCCCTTCTATTCATTGGTCAACCCAAGAAAGTGATTTCCCTTCTTCGACAAACCACCTTCAGTATTGTTTTCACAGTTGCCGTGTCTTCCTTGCTGGCCAAGACTATCATGGTGGTGTTGGCGTTTCTGGCCACAAAGCCAGGCAGCAGAATGAGGAAATGGCTGGGGAAATCTGTAGCCAATTTTATCATCTTCTCCTGCTCTGGTGTTCAGGTGGGCATCTGTTTCATATGGCTGGAATCTTTCCCCCATTTCCAGATTCTGATTTATATTCCCAAAAAGGACAGATCTTACTGCAATGCAATGAAGGTTCAGTCACCATGTTCTATTCTGCCCTTAGCTATATGGGCCTTCTGGCTGTCATCTGTTTCTTGGTGGCTTTCCTGGCCCGGAAGTTGCCAGGGACTTTCAATGAAGCCAAGCTAATCACTTTCAGCATGTTGGTTTTCTGCAGTGTTTGGGTCTCCTTTGTCCCCACTTACCTGAGCACCAAGGGAAATACATGGTGGCTGTGCAGATCTTCTCCATCCTGACCTTTGTCCCCAAATGTTACATCATCATTCTGAGACCTGACTGAACATGAAGGGACATCTCATGATGAAGAACAACAAGAGCTTTGATTTTGGAAGCTATTTTTTATCCAAATTATTGCTAAGATAAAATAAGACTTTGAAAACCTTTTGTTATTTGTTCTAAAAATGCTTTCTTTCTCCAATGTGATTAATGTTACTATCAATAGATATCCTAAGGAAGGTTATTGATGTTTCTTCCACCAATTTAAAACTATGTTATTTGACTTCTAAACTACACTTCTTCAATATTCATTGAGCATACAAGTTGAATAAATATGAAGGGAGTATACAGTCTTGTTTCACTTCTTTACTTATCTGAAATAACTCTGTTTAATTCTGTTTTGTCAGACTCTAGCTTCAAGACACTACCAATGAAGCAATTGTTCTCCCATTCCATATCTCCTTTAGTCCTATAACTACATTTCGCTCCCTTGCTCTTTCCTGTTTTGTCATTCCAGTCTCCAATAACAATCTTGCTTATGTATTCATTTCAAACTGAACTTGACCCCTAAAACTCTTCTGAATTTATGTTTGGGACATAAGTTTGGAGAATCATCACTCATCACAATCCTCATCACAAATAGCATTATAGCTAAGGGATAGTACAGAGATGAAGTAGCTAGTTTGGATAGGGGGAAGAGAGATCTGGCTCAGGAACACATAGAAAACATGAGGTTTAGATTTGGTAGTGGAAAAACTGGGCTTCTGGGCTGCCTGAGGGAATTAGAACTGGGAAGCACATATCTTCTGTGATTCTTCTTCTTCCAAAACTAATTTCAGTTGGTGTGCAGAGAGGAATGTTTAGTCTCAGGCCTCTGCTTTAAGCAGTTCTGAAGGCTTCACTCTCCTTCCCACTCCTATTTAATATCCTAGATGCCATAATAGTAACTGTAGTGAGGAATATTGATTTTCTCTTGGAGATAATGATTCTAGTGCACCTGGTCTGAATATAAGGAGGGGATTTATCCAGAGGTAGGCTCCTACTGGTTTGGAATGGTTCATACGGTGGTATGCCAGCCTGGGTCGCAGAACCGGCAGCAACCCAGCCTGGCCATGGCCCCGAACGAATTCCCCAGTCGCCATCTATTTTTGGAGTTCTGGCATGCACAGAACAATTTCCATTGAACTATGCATGCATGTGCCGTGTGTATCCAGTATGCATGTGTGCATTCAGCATGCATTCATGCAAAGTGCACATACAAGCAAACCGGGAGTATGCCAACTAGAACCAACCCCTGGATTTATCTCCTGTTACCTCTCGGACAGGTCGCAGTCGGTGTTGGTCAGAGGGCAGAGCTCGACCCCTAGGCCCCTGAATTATGGGTGCCGCAGGGTTCGGTCCTGTCCCCCCTCCTGTTTAATATCTACATGAAGCCGCTGGGTGAGATCATTCGATGGCACGGGATAAAATACCATCAGTATGGCGGACGATACGCAGTTGTATCTGTCCACCCCGTGCCAACTCAGTGAAGCGGTTGACGTGATGTGCCAGGGCCTCGAGGCTGTTAGGGACTGGATAGGGTTTAACAAGCTTGTACTCAATCCAGATAAGACCGAGTGGCTGGTGTGTTTCCCTCCTACTAATTGGCCCAAGTGTTCCATCTCTCAGGCTGGGGGGGTCAAACAGTACACCCCTCAGACAGGGTTCGCAATTTGGGAGTCCTCCTGGACCCACAGCTGACTTTTGAACACCACTTGTCGGCTGTGACTAGGGGGGCATTTGCCCAGGTTCGCCTGGTGCACCAGTTGCGTCCCTACCTGAACCGGGAGGCCCTCACTACAGTCACTCGCGCCTTGTGACCTCTAGACTGGACTACTGCAACGTGCTCTACATGGGGCAGCCCTTGAAGAGCATTCGGCGACTCCAGCTTGTCCAGAATGCAGCCGCGCGAGCGATCGTGGGTGCACCTCGTTTCACCCACATAACACCTATCCTCCGCGAGCTGCACTGGCTGCCTATCGGTCTCCAGATACGCTTCAAGGCGCTAGTCGTCACTTATAAAGCCCTTCATGGTATTGGACCTGGGTACTTGAAAGACCGCCTGCTGCCAATTACCTCCTCTAGACCGATTAGATCCCACAGATTAGGCCTCCTCCGAACTCCATCCACTGGCCAGTGTCGACTGGCGACTATCCGGAGGAGAGCCTTCTCTGTGCTGCTCCGACCCTCTGGAATGAACTCCCCGTGGAGATTCGAACCCTTACCACCCTCCAGGCCTTCCGCAAAGCCCTTAAAACCTGGCTGTTCTGACAGGCCTGGGGCTAAAGAACTGTTGCCTCCGTCTCGAATGGTAATGACTGTTGGGTGTTTTAAATTATGTATTATTGCATGTTGCTTTAATTTTGTTTGTATCCCCCTCCGTGGTTTGAGTTGTGAGCCGCCCTGAGTCCCCTTTGGGGGGAAAAGGGTGGCATATAAATGAAATAACATTCAAACCTTCAAACACTTAGATTTCAATAAGGCATTTGGGTAAAGTCGGCCACAAAACCACTTCTTGATAAGCTAGAAAATATGGGATAGACAGCATAACCAACAGATTGGCCAACAAACAATACTCAAAGAATAGTAGTAGTAGTACATCTACATGGAGGAAAGTATGCAATGGAATACCACTAGTTTCATATTAGCCCAGTACTCTTCAAGATTTTCATAAAAGATTTGAATGAGGGAATAGAAGGAGAACTGACCAAATTTGTAGATGACAGAAAGCTGGCAGGAATAGCCAACACCCTGAAGAGAAGTTCATGATCCAAAAGGATTTGACAACCTTGAACAATGGACCCTATCCAACAAAATAAAATTTAATGTGGAGAAAAGCAAGGTTTTACACTTAGGCAAGAAAAAACCAAAGTTACAAGTACAGCCTTGTACCTTGCTCCAAATTGGTAACTTTGAGATGGACCATGGAATCCTCATGGACAAGCACTTAAATATGAGCCAGTACTGTGTGTTAGCAGCCAAATAAGCCAATACAAACCTTGATTGCATAAACAGGAATAGAATCAAAATCACATGAAGTATTATACCACTTTATGAAAACTTAACAAGACCACACCTTGAATACTGCGTCCAGTATTTGGTCACCACATTATAAAAAAAAGATGCGAGACTTTGGAAATAGTGCAAAGAAGAGCGCCTAAGATGATTAAGGGCCTGGAGACAAAACATATGAAGAACGATTGAAGACATTGGGTATCACTGGTGTATAGAAACACGAGGATTAGGGTTGACATGAGAGCTGTATTCAAGTTTTTGAGGAACTGCCACAAAGACAAGGCGGTCAACTTATTTTCCGAACCACGAGAAGACAAGATAAGAAACAATGGATGGAAAATAATCAAGGAGAGAAGCAAACTGGTGTCAAAGAGAAACTTTCTAACAGTGAGAACTATTAACTAGTGGAACAAATTTGCCTTCCGAAGTTGTGGGTGTTGCATCACTGGAGGTCTTTAAGAAGAGATTGGACAGCCATCTGTCTGAAATGGTATATTGCAGTGATGGCAAACCTGTGGCACGCGTGCCACTGGTGGCACACGGAGACATTTGTCAGGGTACGCGAGGGGTTGCCCCGTCAGCTGGCCAGCGTGTATGTGTGCGCTGGCCAGCTGAGTTCACCCTTTTTTAAAGCCATTTTTCGCCCTCCCCAGGCTCCAGAGGCTTTATAGGAGCCTGGGGAGGGCGAAAAGAGCCTCGCCGTCCCCAGGAGTCCCTCCAGAGGCTTCATGAGCCTCCCTGAAGCCTCCAGAGCCCCAAAAACTGGCCCAATGGGCAAACCGGAAGTTTGGAAACAGACTTCCGGTTTGCTCGTAGGGTCATTTTGACTGCTCTGGAGTCTTCAGGGAAGCCTCCTGAAGGTCCCTGAAGCCTCCGGAGCACTCAAAATGACCCTGCGAGCAAATTGCAAGTGACCTCTGGTTTGCTTGGAGGGTCATTTTGACTGTTTGCCTCCGGAGAGCTTCCGGGTGGCAGGGGAGGCTGTTTATGGCATGCAAGCAAAAAAAGATTCGCCATCGCTGCTAAATGGTCTCTTGCTTGAGCTGGTGGTTGGAATAGAAGACTTCCAAGGTCCCTTCCAGCTCTTTTCTGATTGATTGATTGATTGGTTGATTCATTGATGATGAGGGTTCCTTTAGTGTTGTTTTGTCATATTTCATTTCATATTGTTAAGCTTCTATAGTTGGACAATTATCACCTTTGATTTACTTTAGTTATTTGTTCATGGGCATATTGTTTTTTATCCCCTTCTGCTATTTTCTTCAGATGATCTAGAGCAGGAGTGTCAAATGTGCAGCCCACAGGCCAGATGCAACACCCCCTGGCCATGCCCATGCCCAGTTTTGTGAAGGGGGGAAAAGTCGCAATGCGTTACGTGAAGATGCTGTGACAACGCGAGTTTGACACCTCTGATTTAGAGCCATGCCTGTCAAATTGGTGGCCTGTGGGACAGATGCATCATGTGCAGGCCATAGCCAGGCCATAGCTCTGCAAAGGCAAAAAATCTTGTGATACGTCACAATATGGCCCGTGATGCGATTGAGTTGGACACCCGTAATCTAGACCCTTCTGATGTGAAAATACTGAGTGCTGATATGAAGGCACTAATTCAAGAACATGTTGTTTTGAATTAAGCAGAACATTTGGAAAAATTGCCTTTTGCATTAGGAGAGAAAGGAGATCGGCTCACTTCCATCAGGAAACTGTGATGTCCTTTCATATCAATACAAAAAAATTTGGACTGCTAAAAATCTACTCAATTTATTAAGACATACTTTTCAAACTTCTTTCTCAGTTGCAATAGTAACTTTGTAATTGAATTACAAAGTTTAGAATACGAGAAGCAGCATTATTCTCAGTTTCCTTGAGTGAGTTATATGGGACTTCACACAGGGAGAAATGTGGCAAAGACTTTCCCTGGTTCTCTGTACTTGCAAATCACAAGAAAGTTGACTCAGTAGAGCTACCTGATAGAGTTTGGGGGTGGGGAAAACTGATGAGAGATCCAGCCAGAGGCAGGATGAATACCCCACCCTAATTCAGGGTTCATCAGAGTTAATTCACAAGCGCAATCAGTGTTTTCTCTGTGCTATGACTCAACATGAAACCCAAATATAATAGGACCAGATATTCTTCTTCCTCCAGAGTAAGGTTCCTGAATAATGGGAATAAAAATTTCCTGAGTTGTTTTGATGATTAAATTGTAACTAGGTCCATAAGTCATGTAGAGTTTCTTCCTCCTCAGGCACATTTCTAAGTGGAATGGGACTTTTCATCTCCTACCCTTGGCTGTACCTCCTTCTCCATCAGGGTTTCTCCTCGGGGTATTCTCCCTTCCCTCCCTCCCTTCATCCATCCATATCCTGTTCACTTCCCTTCCCTCTTTCTCCCATCCCCCTCTCTTTCTTTCTTTCTCTTTCTTCCATCCTTCCTTCCTTCCTTCCTTTCTTTTTCCCTTCCCACCCATCTCTTTCTTTCTTTTCTTCCTTCCTTTCTCTCTCCCTTCCCACTCTCATTCTTTTTTCTTTCCTTCCTTCCTTTCCCTCTTTCTTTCTTTCTTTTCTTCCTTGTCTCCCTCCTCTCTCTCTCTCTTTCCAACTCTCTCTCCTCCTCCTTTCCTTTTGGGTGAAGTTGCCATACTTAATGCCCCTCCCCCGCTTCCCTTCCCATCATTATTGGGGAGGCACAATCAGTACAGGAGAGTTTCTACCCCCTCCCCTTACTTCTCTTAACAAGTGTTTGGCTTTCCCATTTGGCTGCCGCCCCTCCCCCAAACCCCACCACCCCAGCGATCGATTGCACCATGGCTTCTGCCTGATGGCATTGGCAGCTAGCCGATTGCTTGGCAGAACTGTCCTGGGTGGCAAAAGACCCAGGACAAACCCTTCTTTAGTGAATGGGCCACACCGAAGTGTGCGGGATGAGGAGCTCTGGCCCACTGGTCAGGGCAAATGGGTGGGAGCATGTTAGCTGAGGAGAAAATCCAGCGGAGAATCCCCCTGAGGAGAAACCCTGATGGAGAAGGCGGTGTGGCCAAGGGAAGGAGGCAAAAAGTCCTAGATGCCTTGTAAGTGAAGTCATACAGAAAATTAACTGCAATTCCCAAATCCCGGATCAAAAGCACAATGATTACTTCATCTTCCACTAAAGCCTAGGAGACTTTGCTCACCCATGGTTATTTTGAAACCAATGTAGGAATATTTAATAATCCTCATCAACAGATTTCACAAATATTTTGTAATTCTTATAAAAATCTGAAAATTTGGTCCACAAGAAGCTCAAAGATGACGAAGAACACATGGTGAGACTCCTGTAGGCAAACTGCACATGTCTTAATTTTAATGCTGTCCTTTTAATGTGCAGATTGAATTTTATCTCGCTTGATCAAGTCAGTGTGTCTGGATTCTTTGGCAAAAGAATTGTGCATCCCCTTAAATAAGCTCTGAAACCAAAGATAGTGGTGTGACCAGTGGGCCAGTTCTGTGTCTCAGAGAACTACAGATCTTCATTATGATATCTGAAATACTGCTGCTTCTGCTGCTTCTCCTGATGTCCCATTTTCCATGTAGTACGCTGATGACCAAATGTCCATTAAATGTGCAGAAAGAAGGAAAACACAAATTTAATTACTACAAGCCAGGAGATTTCCTGATTAGTGGAATCATATCTACATCTAGTGCTCTATTTCAACCATACATCTTCTTTAAACCTCCAAGCCACACATTTATAAGGTAATTCTTGATGTATACTTAACACTAGTGATTAAATTTATTTTTCCACTGCCTTTCTTATAATAGGTATGGTTAGCTGATATGAATGCTAAAATTTTATGTTTTAAAGTTTAACATTGATATTTGTGACATTAACAATCTACGATTAAAACTATCTAGAGTTTCCAGTTAGGATGATTTTGAGTCTGAAGAAAAGCATTGGAAACAAAGTCCTCGAGTCAATAGGACTATCCTTCTAACAGCAACACCAAAGAAGTCCAACACCTGGCAAGGTCCCATAAATGACTAATATACTCATCTGACTTTTTTTCAGTTAGACAAAAAATTTCCAAGAATATTTCTGCATTATAATAGGTTGGTGTGCTCCCTTCCTGCTTTTCCCTTCACGAGGTCAACCAGAATCCAAAGCTGTTAGCAAAAATCACCCTCGGCTACAGCATTGTTAGAGATACTGTATCTCAGAGATGCAATCCATAACTAATTTCAGATTGTTAGATTGTTAAATTGCCCTACGAGCTTCATAAGACAGCAATCCAACTGATTGATAAATGTCATAAAGGAACAGCTTAAGGTAATATGATGTGATTTTATGAATTGATGATGAAACGCCCACATCGAAAACCAACTGAAGTCTCTTATCTTGCAGTTTACAGAGTATGAGCTTCTGGAACATCCTGCCCTTCTTCTTTGCCACCCATGAGATCAACCAGAATCCAAAGCTCTTACCAAACATCACGCTGGGCTACAGCATCTATGAGAACTTTTTCAATGCAAGGATAACAACTGAAGCCATGATGGACTTGCTGTCAACAGGACAAGAGAATGTCCCAAACTACAGTTGCGGAAGACAAAGGAATCTTTTGGCTGTGCTTGAAGGGACTGATTCAGAACTCTTTAATTACATTTCAGCTATGTTAGGCACCTACAAAATACCACAAGTATGAATGAATAATGAATCTAATTTCATTTTTTATAGTCTATTGATAGTTCAAAAGGGTCAGATAAAAAAAAATAGAATAAAATAACAGAGTTGGAAGAGACATTTGAGGTCTTCTAGTCCAACCCCTGTTTAGGCAGGAAATCCTAAACCACTTCAGACAAATGGTACCCAATGATTAGGGGACTGGAGGCTAAAACATATGAAGAAAAATTGCAGGGATTGGGTATGTCTAGTTTAATGAAAAGAAGGACTAGGGGAGACATGATAGCAGTGTTCCAATATCTCAGGGGCTGCCATAAAGAAGCTTTTGACATTTTAAAAACTTTTTAAATCAATTGAGTCAGATAACAGAGTTTAAAAGACACCCGAAATATTATATTTTCATCAGGCATTCAAATGTCTCTTTTGTCATTCAGACATCAGTGCATCTCTTGATTTTTTTAAAAAGAAACACAGGTTACAAAGAGATTTTTCAGCTAAAGGAACCTTCATCATAGCTCAAATGAAGTCCTCTCAATCATACTTTGCATGAAATTTGCATCTGTTTAACTAACACTCCTTCTGTCCACTCTCCATGTCTTCTGGTCACTGCAGTCTTGGGAGACAAAAATATCTTTTCATCCTTATTCCAACCAAATCCAAAGAAAATCCAAAGGCTGTAGGGAAATTATTCTTTAAGTGGATGTTTTCCCCTGCTTGCACTTAAAGACAATGAGAAAATACCTAGCTGTCACATTTTGTCCTGCTGTTCACACAACATTCCATTTTCTTCAATCCATGATCAAATCAGATCAAATATATATTTTTCTTTTTAATAGTCATTCATCAGTCTTTACAAGAAAAGAGTATAGCAAAAAGAGAAACAATTGAACACATCAATTTGTTATTTGGGAAAGAAAAAAAAACAGCTTATTTACTCAAACATTTTGTACAACTGTATACCTTGGTGAATATATTTGACAACCTGTAGTGTCGGTATAGGCTAGCTTAAAAAAAAACCCTTTAAGTACTTATTTTTTCCTTAAAAGCAAAGCAATCAACCATATTTTCTATTTCATCTTAGATCAACTATGGGGTGATCAGCCACATTCCTGAACAAAAACATCTTTTTCCTTTTTTCTACCGAGTGAGTCCAAGCAAGAACCTCCTCACTTGGCGATAGTCAAATTGCTCCTGCATTTCCGATGGACGTGGATCGGCCTCGCTGCTCCGGACAATGAAAGTGGGGAAAAATTCAGGAGAACGTTTGTGCCAGGAGCCCTAAGGAAAGGAATCTGTGTTGCCTTCTCAGAAAGTTTACCCATGGTTCTTAGAGCAGGGAGGGGAAAGCATTCTTTCAATATTTTAGTGACATCAAAGCAAAAGGTATTGTTTGTCAGTTGGATTCTCAGACAACATTATACTAGCAGTGCTAATACAAGAGATGGAAAAGCAAAACCCCTGTTTAAGGAAAAAGTATGGATTGTCACAGCTTTGTCAGATATCAGTGTGAGATTGTTTTATCAGCTGGTTAATCTCCAGGATAATCATCTTTTATTATCCTTCTCAACTAAGGCAAAGAAAAGGACACAATATTATGATTTTTATTCACATTACTCTGCTACAGGGAACTTTGGGAAGGCAGCATTTCAGTGTTCCTATTCAATCCCCTTGTTGTCGAAGAAAGCTTGGAATACATGCTTGGAAAAAGAGAGCTGGGAAACCCCACCACAGGATCTGGTTGAAAGAATCCTGTCCGAGGATAGCTCCAGTTTTTCCACAACAATCCAGGTTGTGGCCTGGGTCCTCCATGCTGCCATTTCCTCCCAATTGAGTAAGAGGAGGATGCGTGTTGGGCACCACCAGACATTACAGTTAATACAGCCATGGCAGGTAAGACTTCTATTACAAAATTCCACTAATGGTTTCCTTTCCATTCTTTAGTCTTTAAATTTTTATTAGATTATAGAATAAAATACAGAAATACGAAAGCAGATAGAAGGACACAGTGGGGAGGAGGAGGGGAAAAGGTGAGGGGAGGAGAGAGAGAAAATTTTTAAAAAGCGTTGACTTCCTACTCCCTCTGTTGCACTAGAATAAGGCATTAACATTCCAACCTCAATGTTTTACTTTTCCATAATAATAGAAAATAGGCATTTCTCTAACACACATCAATCTAATCAATAAAACTGAATATTAAAGTTTCATTTTTTCCACCTCAATTAGAAAATCCAGAATGATCTCCATGTTGCCAAAAAAAAAATATATTCTTTTCTTTGATCAAAATGGTCAATTTAACCAACTCTGCTAACTCCATCAACTTTGATGGCCCTTCGTTTCCAGGTTCTCTTTCAATACTTAAATTTACATTAGAGAGAAGCAGAAACGATGGGGATAATACCAACAATTATGGCATGTTTTGTAATATTGTTCTGAGCAGATGAGGAGGTTTAGAGAAAGAGAAATTGAGAGATTGTGATCTTCTGGAGACTGTATTGCAAATTTTAAATTGTGCAGAAATGAATAGGTTAACACTGAGAATAAAGTATAAGGAGGAATCAGTGTACTTCAAGACATGGGGATGTTTTTGCAATTAGTTAGAAAAGGAATATGAATAAATAATATAGATCAAGAGAGAGAGAAATAGAGAGATTGTGTTGTTGAATCTTCTGGAGACTTTATTTCTGAATGTTCTAGATTAAACCGGATGTGCTGATTCAGGAGGCTTGTGAGAAAAGTATATAATGTCTCAAGAGACTGAAAAGTGTATTTATTTTTACTTTATTAGTTTGTCAAACATGTGATAACAAGTATAAGTATAAACACGGACATGAAAAAGGGAAATTAGTAGAAATAATGGGGACAGTATGACAGGGATGGAAGGTATGCTGGTGACCTTATGTACCAGGGGTGGGTTTTGGCTCCCACTATTGCCGGTTGGCAATGAATGCATGCACAGTACTATAAAAAAATGCTTCAACGCGTGCAGAGAAGCAAAAAAACAATATGGTGCTACCGTAGGCACTGCCAATAGAACCAGTTCCCGGACGTGGCCTTCCGAGTTACTTCTTACTCATCCAAACCGGGCTCTGAACAAGTAGGAACACACCTGTGTTATGGAAGCACCCTTTATGGACCTCTTATGAATCGAGTGAGGTCCATGGTAGAGAGTTTATGGTTTCAGTTATGGGGTTGGAAGATGCAGACAGAAGCACCAGGATAAGTACCCTAATTTGATTTAGTGTTGAAATGAGAAGTTACACATTGCAAGTATGATTCTTCATCTTGTTTTAGCTCCATCCTTTTCTAAGAAACTTCCAGATTTACAATTTTTCTGTAAATGATGTTTATTTGGATGAGAATGGAATTCCTACTGCCGACTTTGATATCATGGACTGGGCAGTATTTCCCAACAAATCTGCTGATGGGGTGATGATTGGAGATATTGGAAAAGAAGATCTCAAGATCTCTATCTATAAGAGTTCCATCATATGGCCAATGTCTTTTAACCAGGTAACCAAACTTGCCTCTGTGGCTTTTATTATTCATCTGTTCCTATGTATCCGTGTGATATTGTGGTTATCAATCTTTGCACTATTATGGAGGGTCTGCACTGGTAAAAGGACAGGTTGAAGGAGACAATACTATTTTTCCTGGATCTCACAAAGGATCTATTGCTTAATGTGGGAATAGCAGCATTGTTCTGGAATAGGATGGAAAACAGAGGTGGTATTCAGCAGGTTCTGTCCAGTTCTGGAGAACCAGTAGTGGAAATGTTGAGTAGTTCACAGAACTGGTAAATACCATCTCTGACTGGCCCTCCCCCCATCTATTCTCTGCCTCTCGAGTCCCAAGTGATCAGAAGGAAATGGTGATTTTTGCAGTAACCTTCCTCTGGAGTAGGGAGGGAATGGAGACTTTACCGTATTCTTCCCAGTGGGGGTTCCTACCAGTTTGGACCGGTTCGGCTGAAATGCTAGTGCTTTCCCATTCTGGTTCTTTGGAACCGGCAGCAATCCAGGCCTGCCAAGCCCCCCAAACCAGTTTCCCTGGTGGTTGCTGTAGGGTGCTACCATCTTGTTTTTCAGTTGTGTGCATGTGCAGAACAATTTTAATTGCAGTGTGAATGCGTGCGCAGTGTGCACACGAGCAGACTAGCAGTAGTACCTGCCGGAGCCTACTCCTAATCCTTCCCCCTGACATGCCCACCAAGCCACACCCACCAAGCCATGCCACACTCACCAAGCTGTGCCAGCCAACTAAGCCACATCCATAGAAACAGTAGAAAAAATTTTTGAACCCCCTCACTGATGCAAAACCTGTTATTGGCTAGGCCAAATGCTTATAGCATGTAAGGAAACTAAGTAGGCTTACAAACTAGGGAACTGGCATCTGACATTGTGAGGTTTACTCTTGGGCACTTAGGTAGTGGAATCTTTGGTGATCTCTGAGCTTGGTTGTTGTTTGCAGTTATTTCATTGGTTACTTACCCAACTATGTAACATCATCAATGCCTGATTGCTTGATGATAGAACTGATAATGTTATCTAGTCAAATGTGTACAAGCAGACAGCCAAACTCAAAGAACATCAAGGAGTTTACAGTTCAACCCTGAGTTATAGAGATTCTCTTCCATTGAATCTTATCCAATGTTTGTTCACAACTAGAGTCTGCTTTGAGACTGAGTTGATAGGAAATTGAGATCTAAGAAATATATATTGTAAGAAGGCAGAGGACATGTTGTGATCGATGTTGTTCTAGAAATTACTAAGATAAGAACGAACAGGACCTCACCTAGAATACTGCATCCAGTTTTGGTCACCACACTATAAAAAGATGTTGAGACTCTAGAAAGAGTGCAGAGAAGAGCAACCAGGATGATTTGGGGACTGGAGACAAAAACATATTGAGAACAATTACAGAAACTGGGCATGGCTAGTCCAATGAAGAGAAGGACCAGGGGAGACATGAAAGCAGTGTTCCAATATTTGTGGATCTGCCACAGAGAGGAGGGGGTCAAACTATTTTCCAAAACACCCAAATGCCAGACAAGGAATAATGGATGGAAACTGATAAAGGAGAGATTCAACCTAGAAATAAGGAGAAATTTTCTGACAGTGACAGCAATCAGCCCAAGGCAATCAGCTTGCCTTTAGAAGTTGTGGGAGCTTCATTATTGGAGGCTTCCAAGAAGAGATTGCATCTGTCAGAAATGGTGTAGGGTAGTTGGGTGAGTGATTGGACTAGATGACCTACAAGGTCCCTTCCAACTCTGTTAATCGGTAACCCAGTGCTTCCCATGCTTTGGACCACAATTTCCACAGTTTTGTATCATTGACCATTTGGCTGAATCTGATGAGATCTGAAGTCCAAATGCAAAAAACTCCCAGAAGGATAATGATGCCTGAACAGGAGAAGAATCAGACTTTTCTGAACATCAAGGGGACTCTACGATCCTAGCCAGCTGAAATGAAACTGCCAGTGAAGAATTTTCACTAAAACAAAAACATTTTCATTTTATTAGAAAAAGACTTTGAAAGTATCTTCTTGAATTTATGAACCCACTTTGGTGCTCAATTCCAGTTTTAGAAGTAATCCCCTCATTCATACATTTCTCTGACTTTCTTTCTGTTTAGAAGGCTCCCTTTTCTAGGTGTACTGAAAGTTGCCTCCCAGGATATACCAAGCTCTTGAGGGAGGGAGAGCCACTTTGCTGCTATGACTGTTCTCCATGTGTGGAAGGAACTATCTCTGTGCAGGAAGGTAGGTAGTTCAAAAAGAAAAAAGGAACACCAGTCTTTCATTCTAAGGACAATATATTAACAATAGCAATTGCACTTAGACTTATATAGTGCTTCATACTACTTTATAGCATCCTCTAAGCAATTTACAGAGTCAGCATACTGCCCCCCAACAATCTGAGTCCTCATTTTACCAACCTCAAAAGGAAGAAAGACTGAGTCAACTTTGAGTTGGTCAGGTTTGAACTCCAGACTGTGACAAGAGTTAGCCTGCAATACTGCATTCTCATCACTGTACTACCACAGCTCTGGTATTAGCAAGATTTGATCTTTTATGCCAGTACACTATATCCAGATTCAGGAAGCAGACTAAGATCATTTCAGTGAAGGTTCCATTCACCAAGGTGAATGTTTTCACAAGTTACTGAAAGAATAATAAGCAATCTTGGAAAAGATTGAGAGAACTTGAGAAGATGACATTAGAAACACTTATATAAACAAGAATTAAGATTTAGAGCCATATATAAATTGTTTGTGAAATATGAGATGGAAAAAATAAACATTTGTATGATAAAATGTTTGCAAAATTTCAAAGAAATAATCACAATGCAAAAATGAGAACAGCTTTCAAAAAGAAAAATACAGAAAGTTCATTCCAAGTTGTGATTTAAGGGGAAACTGCGGCAATCTGTTTTACAGGTGGTCTATAAATATAATTGCATAATAAACACATTGTATAACGATAAATGTTGGAAAAGCCATGAAAAGAAGGAACACTTGATCATCTCTTGTAGTTAAGCAAAGAAATGCAAAAGCATTGGAATGAAATACATTAAATTATTCAGAAAAATCCTATGCAAAAATGAACACAAACCACAAATATTCCTATAGATATACTTTCAAAAAGCAAAGCCCTACACTGTACTGAGATATTCTTCTGGCAGCTGCAAGAACTAATTTATCAAGAGTATTGGAAAATAGATAATTTTGGTCAGAAATGTCAAATTGGGAAGTCAATTTAGAGAATATTCAGCAATGGCACAATCTACAGCAGTGTTTCTCAACCATGGCAACCTTAAGGCATGTGGACATGAACTCCCAGAATTCCTTGGGAATCATGGAATTTAGGAAGTTGGGGGGGTTCTGGCTGCAGAATTCTGGAAGTCGAATTACATATGTCTTAACCAGTGGTGGGTTAAGGATCACTGGTTAGCTCTGACAAATCTTGGTGCCCACCTTCTTTCTACATACTATACATATCTTCATTGAGGATTTTTTCTTTCTCAAGTTGTGGTGCCCCGTTTGGCCTGGTGCCCTACGTATGTATTTAGCCTGCTTAATTGTTAATACACCACTAGTCTTAACACTGTCAAGGTTGAGATACAGTATCTGTCATAAATGTAACCAAATTTTCTTTTAACCAAAGCCAAAGAATGGCTGTCATATACAGAACACATTTCACAGTGGATATATTTAGACTTTTGGAATATGATTTTTAGCCAGAAAGGTGTGAGATTAATTAAAACTAATATAAATATAGATGCTAGCAAGAATAGTTTAATGTTTAATTTAAAACATGCCAACACAAACAAACAGAACAAGGGGTGTCCGTGTGTGTTATGTATTCTACTCACAGCTTAGAAATACAAGGGAAGAGAAGAATGTTTTTCCATAACTATAATTTTCTATTTTATTCCTGCTTAGTTATTTCTTTTTTAGTTATTCAATTGTCGCTATCCAAAACAAACCACCACCCCCCCCGATTTCATTATTCTAATACTGTTTTTTTTTTAAAAAAAGAAAGAGAATTAAAAATGGCTCTATGGACATCCGGTTTCTGGAAAGTTGGTTATGATGTGCTGAATGTCATTGTTAAAATGATTGACTTGTTAAAAAAATACTTTGTGTTTTCCAGATGTAGCCCATTGTGAAAATTGTCCAGATGACCACCATTCCAACAACAAGCGAGATCAGTGGTGTTCCTAAAGTTATAACATTCCTGTCCTACAGAGAAAACTTAGGTCTTGTCCTGGCTATCTCTGCCTTTTTTTGTCTCTAACTACTGCTTTAGTTCTAGGAATTTTATTAATACCGAGAAACTCCCATAGTCAAAGCCAACAACCGGGATCTTCACCTACATTCTGCTGATCTTTCTCCTGCTTTCCTTCTTGACTTCCCTTCTATTCATTGGTCAACCCAAGAAAGTGACTTGCCTTCTTCGACAAACCACCTTCAGTATTGTTTTCACAGTTGCCGTGTCTTCCTTGCTTGCCAAGACTATCATGGTGGTATTGGCGTTTCTGGCCACAAAAGCCAGGCAGCAGAATGAGGAAATGGCTGGGGAAATCTGTAGCCAATTTCATCATCTTCTCCTGCTCTGGTGTTCAGGTGGGCATCTGTTTCATATGGCTGGGAATCTTTCCCCCATTTCCAGATTCTGACTTATATTCCCAAAAAGGACAGATCTTACTGCAATGCAATGAAGGTTTAGTCACCATGTCTATTCTGCCCTTGGCTATATGGGCTTTCTGGCTGTCATCTGTTTCTCGGTGGCTTTCCTGGCCCGGAAGTTGCCAGGGACTTTCAATGAAGCCAAGCTGATCACTTTCAGCATGTTGGTTTTCTGCAGTGTTTGGGTCTCCTTTGTCCCCACTTACCTGAGCACCAAAGGGAAATACATGGTGGCTGTGCAGATCTTCTCCATCCTGACCTCCAGCCTGGGCTTACTTGGCTGCATCTTTGTCCCCAAATGTTACATCATCATTCTGAGACCTGACTTGAACATGAAGGGACATCTCATGATGAAAAACAACAAAAACTTTTGATTTTGGAAGCTATTTTTTATCTAAATTATTGCTAAGATAAAATAAGACTTTGGAAACCTTTGTTATTTGTTCTAAAAATGCTTTCTTTCTCCCATGTGATTAATGTTACTATAAATAGATATCCTAAGGAAGGTTATTGATGTTTCTTCCACCAATTTAAAACTATGTTATTTGTCTTCTAAACTACACTTCTTCAATATTCATTGAGCATACAAGTTGAATAAATATGAAGGGAGTATACAGTCTTGTTTCACTTCTTTACTGATTTGAAATAACTCTGTTTAATTCTGTTTTTGTCAGACTCTAGCTTCAAGATACTACCAATGAAGCAATTGTTCTCCCATTCCATATCTCCTTAGTCCTATAACTACATTTCCCTCCCTTGCTCTTTCCTGTTTTGTCATTCCAGTCTCCAATAACAATCTTGCTTATGTATTCAATTTCAAACTTAACTTGATCCTAAAACTCTTCTGAATTTATGTTTGGGACATAAGTTTGGAGAATCATCACTCATCACAATCCTCATCACAAATAGCATTGAGCTGAGGGATAGTACAGAGATGAAGTAGCTAGTTTGGATAGGGGGAAGAGAGATCTGGCTCAGGAACACATAGAAAACATGAGGTTTAGATTTGGTAGTGGAAAAACTGGGCTTCTGGGCTGCCTGAGGGAATTAGAACTGGGAAGCACATATCTTCTGTGATTCTTCTTCTTCCAAAATTAATTTCAGTTGGTGTGCAGAGAGGAATGTTTAGTCTTAGGCCTCTGCTTTAAGCAGTTCTGAAGGCTTCACTCTCTTCCCACTCCTATTTAACATCCTAGATGTCATAATAATAACTGTAGTGAGGAATATTGATTTTCTCTTGGAGATAATGATTCTAGTGCAGCTGGTCTGAATATAAGGAAGGGGATTTATCCAGAGGTAGGCTCCTACTGGTTTGGAATGGTTCATACGGTGGTATGCCGGCCTAGGTCGCAGAACCGGCAGCAACCCAGCCTGGCCATGACCCCGAACGAATTCCCTGGTCGCCATCTATTTTTGTTCTGGCATGCACAGAACAATTTCCATTGAACTATGCATGCATGTGCCGTGTGTATCCAGTATGCATGTGTGCATTCAGCATGCATTCATGCAAAGTGCACATACAAGCAAACCGGGAGTAATGCCAGCTAGAACCAACCCCTGGATTTATCCATATTAGTGTGGAGAAAAGTGTGTGTGGGGGTTATGTTCCCTTTTTAAAAAACTGCTCAATTCAGAAATTCTAATAGAAAATGGCACTGGGGTGGATGAAGAGATTGAGCTATTCTGCAATGTGAGTGTCCTCCTATTCTCATGGCTCCTGCTCAAGGAACACCTGGCAATCATGGCTAAGGAGCACCACCTTCCCTCTGACCAACTGTCAGTTTATTCTTCGCTACAAACAAAACACCCCCCCCTTTCCCAGAATACAGAAAAAATGCTTTGGGGAAGAGGGAATAGAGTGGGGGGGGGGAGATGTCCGCACCGCCCGGAGATTGCCGGCGCCTCGTGAACGTGGGTGGTGGCGATGTGACACCTTTGCAGTTGCCTCAGTTGCCCCCGATCGTGGGCGGATCTCCATTGACGAGGAACTCAATAATCCTGGCACATAAAGCTTTCCCCCCCCCCTCAGAAACTGAAGCTCGTTTAAAGAAAAAGGGAAGGGCGTGGTGCATCAGTGGGGTGCGTGCTGGGAGGAATCTCTCTTCTCCCTGCACGCACCCCACTGGTGCCTGCATCAGAGCTCGGGCGTGATTCAGGCAAAGGAAAGGACTTTTCTTTCGCCGGCATCAGAGCTCGGGCGAGCAAAAGCAAGTATTTTAATCAATGGCTGTGCCTAGGGACGAATATATCCCCTCCTCCCTGCACGCATCCACTGATTAAAGTGCTTCCTCTGGCCCGCCCGATCTCTGCTGCGGGCGAAATGGAGCTGGGAGGACGGGAGATTCCTCCCTGCACGTGAAAGCGCTTTAGTCAGTGGGGTGCGTGCTGGGTGGAATCTCTCTTCTCCCTGCACGCACCCCACTGGTGCCTGCATCAGAGCTCAGGTGTGATTCAGGCGAAGGAAAGGACTTTTCTTTCGCCGGCATCAGAGCTCGGGCGAGCAAAAGCAAGTATTTTAATCAGTGGGCTGCGCGCAGGGACGAATATATCCCCTCCTCCCTGCACGCATCCACTGATTAAAGTGCTTCCTCTGGCCCGCCCGATCTCTGCTGCGGGCGAAATGGAGCTGGGAGGACGGGAGATTCCTCCCTGCACGTGAAAGCGCTTTAGTCAGTGGGGTGCGTGCTGGGAGGAATCTCTCTTCTCCTCCCTGCACGCACCCCACTGATTCCCGCATCAGAGCTCAGGCGGGATTCAGGTGAAGGAAAGGACTTTTCTTCAGCCGGCATCAGAGCTCGGGCGACCCCTTTTCTTCCTACCTCCTTCCCTCTTTTCTCCCTCCCTTCTTCTTTTTCTTCCTTTCTTTTTCCATCTTCCTCCTTCTCCTTCCATTCTTTCTCCTTCCTTCCAGTGTTTCAGCTCTCATTGGCTGACCTTGTTGCTATGCCCTATTCCAGTTCATGAATATACTCTGGCAAGAGGCACCTATTATGAAATCTTCTCATTTCTGCAAAAGAGAAGACCAGCAACAGTCATGGTCTTCATAAAAAGCAGGGCATTTCCCCCAGATATTCCTATATGACAGGATAGACTCTGTATGATTTTGACTCAATGGTAAATCGAGAAGTCTGTAAGCTTTTCATGGCCATCACAAGAAGACTGCTATGGAGGACATGGTGAGGCAGAAATCTGTTTCCCAAAAGACTAAACATTTTCTATAGCTCTCTAAATGTTTTCACTAACCAGAGCATAAACATGCAGGGACAACTCTAATCCCCCCCTTGTCTCCTATAATACATGTAGTTAGTATAATACATGGGAAGCACAGGTGTAAAGTCAAGAATTCTACAAATGTAGTGACCTCCCGCTTCACTGGATGTATTTACACACTGGTTGGGCAACCACCTGTCTGAGATGTTCTTTGATTTACCCTGAAAGGCTTTCATCCAGCCATAGCAAAAATCCCATTAATTGATTTTCAGCTGTTCTTCCAAATAGGGTATGTTACCCCTCAAGAGCCCCTGCCATACAAACAAAAGGGCTGCAAATGGGTGAATGTGGTGGTGGATTCCCGGCTGTTACATACATAGGGAAATCTATAGGACAGTGGTGGCTTTTTGTCCTTGTCTGCTGAAAACATGTCCGTGCGCGACAGCACACATGCGCGTGCCCATGCGCATAATGTAATGCATGTGTGACACCCCCTTGTGCTCCACCCTTGCACATGTGCACATGGCCCCTGTGCTCCCCCATGCATGTTCATGCAACCACCCTCTCCATGCCCTGTTTTGGGCCTAGCAGGCCTCCCTGCAGCTTCCTGTTCCTGTGGCAAGGGCATGTATTCTATTGGTTGCTGTCAGACTCCCAGGGGGCTATGCAGGGGTCATAGCTAACTCTGTAGGCTGTCTGTGTCCCGGGCTTGGTTGAAGCTTGCTGGGTGATACAATGAAGGGGCTGAGAGCTAACCCTACCTTTGTTCAGACCTTGCTGCTGGGAGTAATGGATTACCAAATCTGCATTTCTAAAGGATGGCCTCAGTTTAGTATCTGTTTGGGGGTAGGGAGCTGCACCTCTGAGTTTCTGTCTTTAGAAACAGGTTTATCCTTTAGGGGAATATAATATTCTGCCTTTTTAAATATTTCTCAAAATACTTCATTCTTCTAGGAGGGGTGGGTGCTAACTTTCTACAAAGACAAGAGATAGACAGAATATTTTCCCCCACTGGAAGGCACACTGAATGCACAACGGGAGAACTCACTGTGGCCAACTCACCATGGCCAATTCACCACAGGATTACTCATCACAGTCAACTCACCATGGGATAATTCACAGCAGGACAATTCAATAATTCAATTTAATTATTTTAAATAATAAAATTTTAATTTTTGTCATTCACATTTTCTTTTGTTCTTCCTTTGGCATTCTTTCTTCAATCATTCTATTCCACCATTTCTTCCTACCCTGTGGCAAGTTGTCCCATGACAAGTTGGCTGTGGTGAGTTCTCCTAGAGCCCACTGAATGTTCCACTATAGAAGGATCAGCAAAATATTTCTCATACTGTCATCATTGGCATTCCTTCTCTTCAGTGTGATGACATGGCTGTTGTGGAGCATATTCCTCACACTCAGAACATTTGCATGGTCAATCCAGTTGGATTTTTTCCTTGACTAAGTCTTGACAGTTTTTCATGATAGAAATACTATTATTGCATTCCAGGCCTCTCAAGGATCAGAAATATTTCTTACAACACATAAAAAGGATTTTATTTTCCAACTATTTTATTTTATGTTACAGTGATTATTTAGAAAAAATAAGCTATATTAATCAACAAGTCTCATAGTTTTTCATCCTTAAGTGCTGTTTGGTGTTCAGGTCAGGTCTCAGGATAATAATGTAGCATTTGGGAACAAAGATGCAGACCAATAAACCCAGGCTGGAGGCCAGGATGGAGAAGATCTGCACAGCCACCATATATTTCCCTTTAGTGCTCAGGTAGGTGGGTACAAAGGAAATCCAAACACTGCAAAAAACCAACATGCTGAATGTGATCAGTTTGGCTTCATTGAAGGAACCAGGCAGCTTTCGAGCCAGAAATGCCACAAAGAAGCAAATGGTAGCCAGGAAACCCATGTATCCAAGGGCAGAGTAGAACATGGTGACAGAGCCTTCATTGCATTGCAGCAGGATGTGTTCTGGTTGGGAATGGAAGTCAGAATCTGGGAATGGGGGAGAGATTCCCAGCCATATGATACAGATACCAATCTGGATACCAGAGCAGGATAAAACAATAGAGTTGGGTAGACTCTTCCCCAGCCATTTCCTCATGCTGCTGCCTGGCTTTGTTGCCAGAAAGGCCACCACCACCATCACAGTCTTGGCCAACAAGGAAGACACAGCAACTGAGAAAACAATACTGAAGGCAGTTTGCCGAAGGAGACAGGTCATTTTCTGGGGGTGACCAATAAATAAAAGGGAAGTCAAGAAGGAAGGTAGGAGAGAGACCAGGAGAATGTATGTGAGGTCCCGGTTGTTGGCTCTGACTATGGGAGTTTTTCTGTGTATAATGAAGATTCCCAGGACAAAGGCAGTAGTTAGAGACAAGAAAGAGGCAATGAGAGCTAGACTTAGACCTAGTGTTTCTTGATAAGATAGGTAACTTAAAACTTTGGGGACACATTGATCTCGATTCTTACTGGAATGCTGCTCATCTGGACACTTTTCACAGTAGGCTTCATCTGAGAAACATAAATAATTTGCTGTGTAAGTAGTGAATCCAGTAATGTTTAACACATTATAACTTATTTACCAAAAGAAGACAGTGAAGTATATGTAGAACAATAATAATTTATCCTCGGTCCCTTCTTTGTAATACTGCCAATTCTGTACCTAAGTGATTTTTATATTTTGCCTAGCCATATACTTTCTATAATTAAAAAAATTGTCTTAGGTTGATTGAATGTACTTCAATAATCACAAGAAAGAGCAAATACCTGGTCTTAGGAACACATCTCTGCATCCACAATTATCTGCATTATGGGGCATTTTGAGGGAGAAATACTTTGCTAGGTCACAAATAGGTTATGTCCCCATAGCAGCTGGCATCATTTAACACACTTGATTCAGTTTGTGAGCTAAGTAGGGTTAGATCTGGTTTATACTTGAACAGGACATCTTCTTTGCTATTGAGCCACCTACCTTCCTGTCTGGATATTGTTCCTTCAATGCATGAGGAGCAGTCATAGCAGCAAACAGGTGCTCCCTCTCTCTTCACCTTGCTGTATCCCGGGAGACAACTTTTAGTACACCTAGAAAAAGGTGCCTTCTAAACATAAAATTGGAGAAGTATGCAAATGAGGATATTACTTATGAAAAGTAAATAAGTCAGAAGATTCCAATTTAGAATACTGAAGGATGTAATTTTCATGTTTCTTTCAAAATACGGTGAAAATACTTTTTTCATAAAGTATTGTAAACATCATCCTCCAATAAGAGCTTGAAGGTCAGCATGATTTTGTCCCAGAGTCTACTCAACTCTGAGCATGTGCTATGGATACAACACCTCATCATCTTCCACATGAATGGCCAATGATTAAAAAATGGGGGAGTGTAATGCAAAGCGGGGAATGGAAAGGTTGTTTGCTCCTATCTCGGACAGTGTTGGTGAAACCTTTCGGCACCAAATGCTGAAACAGGAGCTTGCCGGAAACCAGAAGAGCAGCTGCCCAGTGTGCATGCACATGCCCGGCAGCTGCTCTTCCAGTTTCTGGTGTGCACAGGTGCACCGGCCACCTGGTCTTCTGGTTTTTGGTGTGCATACGAAGACCAGGTGACCTGTGCACATGCATGCACCGGAAACCAGAAAATCATCTTCTCGGGATGTGCATGTGCACAGGGCAGTGACTCTTCCAGTTTTTGGCACTCCCACGTGTATGAAGATGACATGCCAGAACCTGGAAGAGCAGCTGGTGACCACTCATGTGCCTGGAGAGATGGCTCTGCTTGCCAATTCTGTGCATGCCATAGGTTCACCCTCATGGTGCTAGGACAACATCCACTGTAACTTGTTCTGTGCCCTCCTTCTTCCAATGTCTATCTCTGAATCTCAAGTCTTAAAGCATGATCCAGAAAGGAGGAAGCTATCTGCTTTTAAAATGGCTTTACTGACCTGCTTAGCTTCCTTATAGGCTACAAACATGGATTAATCAACCACAACATTTCCATCCTGCCCAAGAACAATTCTGTATCCACGCACTTAGAAATCTTGTGAGTCCAAGGAGAAGCTGGAGAGCATCCTTCAACCCAACCATTTTTTAAAAACACACCGTCCATCAGAGTGGCATAACATCAATTTCCATATATAGGAACAGATAAATGACAACTGAATTACCTGGTTAAATGATGTTGGCCATTTGATGGCACTCTGATTGATGGAGACCTTGACTTCTGAAGAGGCTCCTCTTTCTATATTCCCAATTTTCACTCCAACAGTAGACTTGTTGGGAAACATTGCCCAGTTTATGATATCCAAGTCAGCAACTGGATTTCCGTCGTCATCCAAATACACATTATCCACAGAAAGATTGTAAAGCTGGAAGTTTCTTAGGAAAGGATGAAGCTAAAAAGACATGCATTACCATGTGAATCCTAATTCAAAATAGTCTGCTTCAACTCAGTGCCTCTGTCTGCAAATGTTGGCAGAAAGAATCCAAGTAAGGATTTACTCTCTCCCCCTCTTTTCCTTTATCACTCTGGCCTGATCCCTTTTATGAAGTTGCTAGTCTCACGTCACAAATATATTTTGACTCCTGCTATCAGCCATCTCACTATGGCTAGTTCTCCAATACTGATCTAATGTGCCAACCAACTTTGGTGATACATTTGGCCAAAACACCAATATCCCAAATTTCTTTGCCTGCAACTTTGACTCCTCTCTGTCTTTGAATCGTCTTCAGCAACGTGATGCTGAGTTGTCCTATCTTCGTTGGTAGGTGTGCCAATGCAATCTGTCTGTTTCATCTCTCTTATCTACCTTTCCCTTCTTCCTCCTCTGCTTGGAGATTGTTCTTCAGCTCAGAACATGTCAAAGAAACTATGGTCGCCTGGGTGAAAATTTTTGGTTATAATGTGTTATTGGCTAAATGGGAAAAACTTTGGATACTTAATTGGAAACTAACAATGTCCATGGCTTATAAAGAAAATCTGTATAAGATGTTCTACAAATGGCATCTTGCCCCAGCACGGCTCTCCAAAATGTTTAAAAATTTGGCCCCGAATTGCTGGAAGTGCAAAAAAACACCAGGCACCTTTTATCATATGTTGCAGACATGCAATGAGGCAAAAAGATACTGGAAAATGATATAATCTTGATTGGAACAAATGGTAGGAGATCAAATTTTGTTCAAACCAGACATTTTTCTCCCAGGCATAATACTGGAGGGGTATAAGAAAGATGTGCTTTTTCTAATTATACATGTACTAACTGTGGCATGTATAACTTATGCGCAGTATTGCAAAAAAGAAAATACACCATCAGAGGTAGATACATTTAGGAAAATTTTGGCCTGCGTGGAAGCAGGTAGGCTCACCCTTGAATTAAAAAATAAAGGGGAATCAGAATATTTTGAAGTTTGGAACATACTTTTTTATTGGTATAAAACAAGGTGACAACTGGAACAAACTGTAAATAATGTGATTGGATAGATGGATAGATAATGTATTAAATAGGCTAACAGTTATTGGATGAGATAATTTGTATATAATGTGATTGTATGGTCACTACGACTTCGGGGTGCTACACTGTTTTAAATGTAAAAACAATAAAAAATATATTTTAAAAAGGATTGTTCTTCATCCCCTTGTCTATGTCCTCTGAAAGAAACCGTCCCCCGACATCAACTCTCTGTATTGTAAGAAGGAAGAGAAGAACTTCAGCAATTGACTTGGTAGTTTCCTGAAGATATTGAGTAGAGGCATAGATTTGAATTGCCCATATCTTCACAGTCGACAAAGTCAAGGTTGGATGATCAAGGAGAATATCAGAGTTACTGTGACATCCTGGTGTTATTTAATCTATGGATATGGAATGGGACTCTCTATTGAGGCAGGATTCCCTTTTCTTACAGAATCCTGAACTAGCACAATTCAATTTAAAACAGGTAGATACAAGAAATCTCACTCTCTCATTCTTCTTACACTACATAGACTACAAAGTACATACATGAGAAATTGGGAAACTGTACAGCACCCCACTCTGTATTCACACTATTTCTGACCTATTATGAAACTGAAGAATTGAATGGATTGTCAAAATTCCATGGAAAGAAAATCATACCTGCCATGGCTGTACTACTTGAGGAAACACATGATCCCCAATCTGGACTGTTCTCCAACGGAAGCGAGAGGAACGCACAGCATGAAGCACCAAGGAGACAGCCTGGATTGCAGTGGAAATACTGTGGCTGTCCTCAGACAAAATGTCTGCAACCACATTGTGAGGTGGCATTTCCCAGTTTTCTTTTTCTATGCATCTTCCCCAAATTCTCTTTGACAACACTGGGCTCAAATAGGAACTCTGAAATGCTGTCTTCACAAACTTTTTGAGAGTGGAAAAATACGAATTTAAATCATAAGATCGTGTCCTTCGGTTTGTCTGGGTTAAGAAGGATATCAAAAAGTGTTTATGCTGAAGATTAACAAATCGATAAAAATATCTCACAGCTATGTCTGTCAAAGCTGTTGCAATCCATACTTTTCCCTCAAACATTTCATTAGTCTTTTCAATATCGTATATTATTATTGTTAATATAAATGAGGCCTGAAAATCTAATTGACAAACAATAACATTTACATGGCTGTTGCTAAAATAGTGAAGAGAGCCCTTTGTTTTCTTTTTATTGACCACAGGGAGGATTTCTGAGAAGGCAATACAAATCCCACTCTTCATGGCTACAACCGTAAAGGTTCTTCTGAACTTTTCTCCATTTTCATTGTCTGGAGCAGCCAGGCCAATCCATGTCCATTGGAAATGGAGTAGTAGTTTAATAATAGCTAAGTGAGGAGGTTCTTGCTTTGGACTCATCCGGTAGAAAAAAGGGAAATGCTGTTTCTGCCCAGAAATGTGATTGATAACCCCATAGTTGATCTAAGATGAAATAGAAAAGATGAGTGGTTATCTGGCTCTTAGCAACCAATATGACTGCTTAATTTAAAATTATTTCCAAATGCAAAGTCATGCTTTTCATATGTCATTGAGAACACTACAGTTAATATATGGATAGACAGATAAACAAATTAACAGAGTTGGAAGGGACCTTGTAGGTCATCTAGTCCAACTCCCTGCCCAAGCAGGAGACCCTACACCATTTCTGACAGATGGCAATCCAGTCTCTTCTTGAAAGCCTCCAGTGATGAAACTTCTGTTCCATTGGTTGATTGTTCTCACTATCAGAAAATTTCTCCTTGGATAGTCTGAATCCATTTAAGCAGTAAAAAGGGGAACTCTGCAAAGTCAGTCTGTCTTTCAAAAGCTATGCTGTAAACTGATGCCAGAATGGAGAAAAATAAATATTTAGGTCCATAATGGAAAAGTATTATTTTAAGAAACCTAGCTTGAACTTTCATTCATACCTGAGGGATTTTGTAGATGCCCAGCATGCTTGAAACATGACTAAAGAGCTCAGAATCAGTCCCTTCAAGCACAGCCAACAGATTTTTGGGTCTTCCACAACTGTAGTTTGGGACGTTATCCTGTCCCATGGATAGAAAATCCATCATGGCATCGTATGTTATTCTTGCATTGAAAAGGATCTCATAGATATTGTAGCCCAGAGTCATGTTTGGTAAGAGCCTTGGATTCTGGTTGATCTCATGAATGGCAAAGACAAAGGGCAGGACATGAACAAAACTCACAAACTTACTGCAAGATAAGATATATTAATAGGTGTTCATTTTTGGTTTGATTTTTTTGGGGGGAGGTCATAAAGGATATTTTGGATAGCCTTTTAAGGGAATCTATGAATCATCAGTTATATTTCTATCATTTACATGTACTTTGGACTGTTAAAGATCTGGTTTGAAATCAATGGAAGAGTGATGGGATCATGGCTCATTCTAAAAACTCAACTGGGTCATCTGATGAAGGGCTGGGGAGGTTATCAAATGCTAACTCTTACTACATTGCAATGTAGGAAATATTGTCAGTTGTTTATTGTTGTAAATTGGCCCATGAGTTGAGGACTATGTCCAGGAGATGATAAAGGTGATAAGGAAGAGAGAAAGTGTGTGTGTGTGTGTGTGTGTGTGTGTGTGAGAGAGAGAGAGAGAGATAGATAGATAGAGAGAGAGAGAGAGAGATAGATAGATAGAGAGAGAGAGACTTTGACAGACTAGTGTATCATAGAGAACATTGTAGGGAATGAGAAGATATGGCGAGAAGAACCTCCTATTTTTGCCTTCCGCCCCCTCACATCACCTACTGTATGTTATAGAATAGAATGGAATGGAATAGAATAGAATTCTTTATTGGTGTGATTGGGCACATAAGGAATTTGTCTTTAGTGCATATGCTCTCAGGGTACATAAAGAAAAATAAAATGCATTCATCAAGAATCATAAGACACAACACTTAGTGATATTCATGGGTTGCTAATAAGCAATCAAATCATACTAGGAAACAAATAAAACAATATAAATTGTAAAGATACAAGAAACATGGTTATAGTCATAAGTAGAATGGAGGTAGGTACTAGGAAGGATGAGAAGAATAAGAGTAAAACAAGCTTAATAAATAATTTGACAGTATTATGGGAATTAGTTGTTTAGCATAGTTATGGCATTTGGGGAAAAACTGTTCTTGTGTCTTGTTGTTCTGGTGTGCAGTGCTCTATAGCGTCATTTTGAGGGTAGAAGTTGAAACAATTTATGTCCAGGATGTGAGGGGTCTGTAGATATTTTCACAGCCCTCTTGTTGTGAAGAACCAAGCTCCATCGACCCTACAACTATTTTGTGAGATTGACAGTGACTCTCAGGAGCTAATACCTGCTTTTATAGAACAGTTAAAAAAACCCGTCAAAGTGCATGCTATGCCTTAGATAGAATGTTTTCTTTAAAGCACATAGGGAGGGGGAAGAGGTCACAGTGACTTTGTACTAGGAAGTGGGAATCCATGCAGACAAGATGACCAATTAATCAGAATTCAGTGCCCATGAGTAAATTACCTTGCAAAGCTGTTGGTGGGAGGCATGAAGAAACTATATGGTTGAACTACAACACTGGATGTAGATATGATCCCACTAATCAGATAATCTCCTGGATTGTAAAAAATTAACATGTACTTTTCTCCTTCTAACACATTCAGTTGACATTTGACCATCGATGCCCCGCAGGGAAAGTGGGACACTAGGAAAAGCAGCAGCAATAGCATTTCCCATACCATGAGGGAGATTTGCGATATTCTTTGAGAGAGGAGCCACTGCCTTTGGTCTCAGAGCTGTCTCAGGAGAAGCGATATTCTCTTACCAAATATGAGATACACCCTGGCAGCAAAAACAGAGGGAGAAACATGAAGTGTCATGCTATTATAGCTCCTGATTACATAAACCCCATCTGACTGTCCACTCACAAAGCATCCCTTGCCTGTGGCAACTTGAGAGCAGGCCAGGGATGCTTGAGGCTCTTGATTTAATTAGGACATCAATCGGAACCCTGACACTGACATTATTGGAGTTGTTTTTCCAGGATTTTTATATGAAATGTTACCAAATATTTGTTAAGTTCTGTTGATGGGCAATTACTAAGTATTCTCACTTAGTAATTCCAGGGGATTTGTTGGAAATAGAATAAATCACCATCATTTTGTTAATCATAAAGGGAGACTTGATCACAGTGGGTTCCTTACAAGAAACCTCTGTGACCATGGGCATAGTTGCAATTTAAATGTTTATGTGTTTCCCTTAAGGGACCAGTTCTGGAAAGTTTGACTGCTTTTTACTCACCAAAGTGATTCTTGTAATACTAAATGTTGCAATATGCTATGACAACTGAACGGTATTTAATTAGTTACTGAACACATTAAAATTCCTTTCTACCTACTTCTGGTATGGACGAGGCTTCTTCAATGGTGGTATTCGGCCAGTTCGCACTGGTTCGAGTGAAGCAGTTGTTAAATTATCACCCACCCACCCACCCTGCTATCAAAGTGGATCCTGGGTGCTGCGCTGAAATGGAGAAATGGGCAATGGAGCGGCTGGCACAAGGAAAGGAGGAGGGCGCTTTGCCTTTTTCTTCTCCCTGCTCCACCTCCTTCTCTTGTGACAGCTGCTACATTGCCCATTCCTGCATTGCAACACAGCACCCAGGATCCATTTTGATAGTGTGTGTGTGTGTTAATTTAACAACTGGTTCACCCAGGATCAGGTTGACCATTGTGGGAGGCTCATCCCGCATGTGTGGCGGAGTTGGAAGATGGAGATGGGCCATGCCTCCCTCAACAGCCAACAAGTGAACCACTTGTTAAATCCCACCACTGGACTTCTTCCTGCATTTAGGACAAGTCCCTGGAATATCTATTCCAGGAGGTGATATTTCAGTCAAATCAGATTAGACTAAATCATCAGATTAGACTAAAACATCACCTTAAAATACCTCCTTTTTCTGAACTCTGCAAAAAAACAAAACAAAATTAGTTTCATTGATGTCTGTAGTCACTATGAAGGCTTGGCCCATTGCAGAAGTATTATGTGTTATGAAATGATAGCAAATTATTTAACTTAACTAATTTACAAATTAGTTAATTCTAGGGAACAGTGCTCATCTCCGTTTGAAATCCAAAGAGCCAGCACTGTCCGAAGATGTCTCAGTGGTCATGTGGCCGGCATGACTAAACACCAAAGACACACAGAACACTGTAACCTTCCCAGCAAAGGTGGTTCCTCTTTTTCTACTTGCATTTTTTACATGCATTCGAACTGCTAGGTTGGCAGAAGCTGGGACAAGTAATAGGAGCTCACTCTGTTACACGGCGCTAGGGATTTGAACCGCCGAACTGCCAACCTTTCTGATTTTCAAGCTCACTGTCTTAGCCACTGAGCCACCGCATCCTTTATGACTTTGGCTTATGCCCATATAATTGCCTGGAAAGATATGGAAAGACTTTGCCTCCCTCCAATGTGTTTTTTTCAATATCCTAGTCTAGCATACAGCCCTAGACTTCTCTGCTAACATCCTGTCCAAGTAGTTTCCATGCTTGGTTCTAATACATCAGTATTTCTTCTGGGCAGCTAAAGTACCACTAATCTGTTTGATACTCTCAGAATTGTTCCACTAAGCAAGAACCTAAACTATCATTAGATCAATGTGAACCGCTTTGCCTGGGATGTCCCCAGATTTTCTGTGTGTAAAACCTGAACCTGATCTTCTAAAGATTGCATAGTATATACCAGTGATGGCAAACCTTTTTTGGCTCACGTGCCAAAAGCAGTGGGAACGCAGGGAGTCATGTGCAGGTGTGCCACACTCATAATACAATGTGTGACCCCAGCGTGCATGCACGCATGACCATGACCCCCACATTTTTTGCATGATTTTTTCACCCTCCCCAGGCTCCAGACGTTTTATAGGAGCCAGGTGAGGGCAAAAACAGGCCCCCTGACCTCCCCAGGAAGCCCTCCAGAGGCTTCAGGAGCTTCCCTGTTCAGGAACGGACTTCTGGTTTGCTCGTAGGGCTTGTTTTAGCCCTCCGGAGCCTTCAGGGACCTTCCAGAGGCTTCCCTGAAGACTCTAGAGGGCAAAAAATGACCCTACGAGCAAACCGGAAGTCACCTTCAAAAGGCTTCCCTGGAGGATGAAAACCGGCCCTACAGACAAACCGGAAGTGACTTCCGGTTTGCTCGTAGGGTCATTTTTTGCCATCCAGAGTCTTCTGGAAAGCCTCCGGAAGGCCCCTGAAGGCTCCAGATAGCTAAAACCGGTGCTATGAGCAAACTGGAAGCCCATTCCCAAACATCCAGTTTGCCCGTATGGGCAGTTTTTGGAGTCTGGGGAGGGTGAAAAATGGCCTCAAAAAAGGCTGGCAGCTGGCCAGCGCATGCATGCGCACTGGCCAGCTGACAGGGCAAAGCCTAGTGTGCCCTGACAAATGGCTCCGCATGCCACCTGCCATAGGCTTGCCATCCTGGGTATACACTGTAGTCAATGTCATTGCCCTGTTAGGACTGCTTTTCACTTTCTCCTTTCAGCTTCAATTCAACATGCTTCTTAATACTTCTTGGCTATTGCACATTGATCATTTTTGAGTCCATAAATATTTCTGGATCTATTTTATAAAATGCAACTTAGGCCTTGACCAAGAACAGTGAAAAGCTATTTTGAAATATAGTCATAACATAACCTATGTTATGCTTTTGCAGCTCATCAACTCCTATATATAAATCAGAACATCAGATTTGTGTTTTTCTATGAAGCAATTGACCATCTTCAGGGTTGATCCAGGCAAGATATGTAACTAATGTGCTACTTAATTTATGCTTCATAAAATGTTTTAGAAGCGGTTTCTAGATACAATGAGCATTGTTTCATTAGTGCATACTAGTCAGGTGTATTTAGACGCATGACATTGTCCATGGGGTCATTTTCTCAGATTTTCTTTATCCCTTCACCTTCAGCCATTATTGATATTGCACTAAATTAGCAACATCTTTTGGTCCTGTCAGGGTAATGATTTAAGAGTTGACCAGCTGCTACAATGATGTAATACTGGGAATGAGTTAGCAATTCGCTGATATCACATAAGAACCTATATTAAGAAGAAACTAGTGGAGGGTTGCTAACCGTTTTACTACTGGTTCACTCCTGCTCCTGCTCACATGCATTCCAGGTGGGTGGGCAGAGCCTCCCACCACCACCACTACCAGTTCGGCCAAACTGGTCCGAATTGGGAGCAACCCACCTCTGGAAGAGATCCTGTTGGGGCATATATCACTCTCCATGTGTGCTTCCATGTTGTAATTGCTGATTACTGTTTGTTTGAGGTCTGACTAAAGTACATGTATGTATATATTCCTTGTAGATAAACCACTATTAAAATGCAAACTTCTGTTTACTGCAGCACCATCCAGGGAATTTCTTAGCAGATCTTATCTTTAACCTTGAAGAGGCTAATCTTCCCCATTTAGAAAAATAGAAGTAAACTTTTAAGAGAGGCCTCTGTTGCAGAGGTGGTATTTAGCAGGTTCTGACCAGTTCTGGAGAAGCAGTAGCGGAAATTTTGAGTAGTTTGGAGAACCAGTAAATACCACCTCTGGAATTTACCGGCTCTGCCCCCATCTATTTTTTGCCTCCCGAGTCCCAGTTGATTGGGAGGAAATTGGGATTTTGCAGTATCCTTCCCTGAAGAGGGGAGGGAATGAAGATTTTACAGTATCCTTCCCTTGCCACACCCACCAAGCCATGCCATGCCCACCAAGCCACACCCAGAGAACTGGTAGTAAACAATTTTTAATCCCTAAACTGCTCTGATGGGTTTTTAAAAAAATAACTTATAGAGATATCCATTCTGGAGTATCCAACCTTCATTGAGGAAGATTGTCTCATCCACTGTAGAGAGAATAATAAGAAACTCTAATGGCCTTACTGGCCAGTGTTCAATTGTTTTAGCACATTGCACATTTTAGCACATTTAAAATCTCAGGAATAAGTTTACGGAGTAAAGGACAAACTTTCCTAAAATCCCTTCCTGACTCTTAAATTAGAGCTATGCCCTTGCGTCATGCAGAACTGTATTTTTTCCAGTTGCATACCTGTTACAACAACAATTCCCAATTCCCCTTCTAATTATCAAAATCATGGTTATTTATTCTATTTTGAACAACGTTTGTGGGGATTTCATCATTACCATTAGTTGCAAACCAATGTGATGGAAATGGGATTTAAGACAACTGAAAATCTGACATGTAACCATCTCGGACTCTGCTGAAAGCAGGTTGTGGTAGAATTGGGACTGGGCCAGTCTGGATCTGCATGTTCCTCTACCTTGATTTGGGGCCAAGCTGGACCATCTTCACTGCAGTTGTGTGATCTTTTGTGAGTTCTGAGAGCCAACTCTGTGCCAAAGAGACTTCTATAGGAAGAATCCCCATCAATACATGTCAAATGCTGCTGCTGCAAATACAGTTTTTTCTGCTGCAACTTCTCTCCAAATTTCCCTGTGCCACGATGCTGACAAAATGCCCATTGAAGGTGATAATAGAAGAAAAGAAGGAGTTCAATTACTACAAGCCAGGATACTACCTGATTAGTGGAATAACGTCAGGAATGATTTCTCAACTCTACCCATATATTTTCTCCAAGCCGCCAACCCACCGATTGAAAACGTAATTTTCTCCATGTGCAGGATTCTGGTGATTTTGCATGTTCTAATGTATTTTTTTCCCCCAGGAATACTTTCCAATTCCCAATTCCTCACCTTGAGAAAGGCAGGTCGTTGTTTCTCCCAATTTCCTTTAGGAAAAGGCTCCTGGAGCACAGGATGGTTTTGCAAAAGTTAAACATGCAAAGTTCCTTTTAAGTTCCTCCACAAAAGTCAGTCTCAACACTGGGCAGTCATGGCAAAACGCTCCCAAGATGATTTTTGCCTAGGTGAGGCTTATCACTCTGAAGAGTCAGCAAATAATCTATTTTTATTTTATAAATCATAGATATATAGTGGCATATCTCACAATCAAATGACCCAGTACCTTTGAGCAGAGGGAGACCTCTTGAGATTATTTCCCACCATCTTCTCTCTTCTATGTTGTACTCTATCCTTCCTTTACAATCATTCATTCCATCCTTTTACCTGTTTTCTAAGCTTTTGTGACTTCCATTTCACATTTTTTGCTTTTTTTTTTAAAAAAAGGAATACCTTTTGAAAACCAAATTCAGGGAGAATAGAGACCGTATACGATAAGCTAATGGTTTGGCGACAGTGGATTACATTAACATTTATTTATTTCATTTTATTTAGTTTGTCAAACATGTAAAAGATAGCAGGTATAAGTAGAAACATAAATATGAACACACTAAATGGATATGAATAAATGAGGACAGTAGAGCAGGGACGGTAGGCATGCTGATGTACTTATGCACGTCCCTTACCTACTTACTCTTAGGAATGCAATGAAGTCAACAGTAGACAGTCTTAGGTTAAAATTATGGGGGTTTGGGGAAGAAACCCACAGAGTCAGGTAACACATTCCAGGCATTGACCACTATGTTGCTGAACTTGTATTTTCTGCAATTAAGTTTGGAATGGTTTACCTTGAGTTTATATCTATTGTTTGCTCATGTATTATTGTGGTTGAAGCTGAAGTAGTCATTGAAGGTAGGACACTGTAGCGGATAATTTTGTGTACTATGCTTAGATCAAACCTTAGGTGGCATAGTTCTAGGTTCTCCAAGGCCAAAATTTCAAGACTGGTGGCTTAAGGTACCCCTTCTTCTTTTCTTCGCCCTCTTCTTCTTTTGACCTCCATCTTTCCCAGCATCAGGCTCTTCTCCAGCGAGTCCTTCCTTCTCATTAGGTGGCCAAAGTATTTGAGTTTCATCTTCAGGATCTGGCCTTCTAAAGAGCAGTCAGGGTTGATCTCCTCTAGGACTGACCGGTTTGATTGCTTTGCAGTCCAAGGGATTCGCAGGAGTCTTCTCCAGCACCATAGTTCAAAGGCCTCCATTCTACGGCGCTCAGCCTTTCTTATGGTCAACCTTCACAGCCATACATTGCAACTGGGAAAACCATAGCCTTGACTGTACACACTTTCGTTTATATGCACATATGGATGATTTTCCTAACACACACACACATACACACACACACCCTGTAAGTCATAATTTGGAGAACATTATAGTTAAGATCAGCTCTGGTGATTTTGGTAAGATCCCTCTGATCCTGATACACCAAGTTTACTATAACTCTGTGGTGTTTGTTTTGGAACGCCAAACCCCTCTGATCCTGTTATACCAAGTGTACTTTGTTTGGTGTTTGGAAGAAGCTCCAATTGGAGTGTTCTTCTAATAGAAATCTCCAAAGATGTCTATCATCTGGGAAAGGCAAGGAAAAAATGATTATTGTTTAACTGAGCGACGACCATCTGACTATTTTTCCAGCATTGCACTATATAGATACAAAGCTGCAGTAAATCTAGTGTTTTTTCATGAATTGTTAGATGAAATCCAAATTGAAGATGATGAACTCTGAATATTTGTTACATTGCAGGGAGTTGACCAGCTTCTACCACATCCTGCCCTTTCTTTTGACTGTTCGTGAGATCAACCAGAATCCAAAGCTCTTACCCAACATCACCCTGGGTTACAATATCTATGATAATTTTTTTAATGCAAGGATACTATATGAGGCCATGCTGGACTTGCTGTCTACAGGGCAAGAGAATGTCCCAAACTACAGATGTGGAAGACAAAGGAACCTGCTGGCAGTTCTTGAAGTGATGGATTCTGAACGGTTTGATCATATTTCTACTGTCTTGAGCATCTATAAAATTCCACAAGTACGAATGTAATAAGGATTTAATAGCAATAGCACTTAGACTTATATACCTCTTCACAGGGCTTTTACAACTCTCTCTAAGCAGTTTACAGAGTCAGCATATGTGCCCCCAACAATCTGGGTCTCCATTTTACCCACCTCGGAAGGATGGAAGGCTGAGTCAACCTTCAGCCTGGGGAGATTCAAACTGTTAAATTGTAGGCAGCCAGCAGTCAGCAGAAGTAGCCTGCAGTACTGCATTCTAACTACTGTGCCACCATGGCTCAGAAATTAGCTCAGAAAACATTACTCACAAAACACGCAAATAACTTTAAAGGCAGATATTAAAAGACCTGAATATCACAAAGTACTTTTTTTATTGCATTCCACAACATGGCTTGGAACCAAGCCTTGGCTTTGGGACTTTTGCTCTTCACTGAAGATCCGTTCTTCAAATAGCAAGTAGATAAACGGGTTTCTTACTAGAATGTTTATTAAAGTTGGGGAAAAAATTAAGAAACGTTTACGCTTGAAGAAAAGCATTTGAATGTGGTCTGTTGCAAGAATGAGTGTTTGTTGAGAAGCCTTTCGTAGATGTACAAAACAGTGTACTTCCGTTGGTAAATGAAAGTGTGAGTGGAGTTTGTTACATGTATATTAAAAAATGAGTGGGAGACCATAGTTGTTGGGAATTTTGTAAAATGGGTATATCAACCCAGAAGAAAGAGAGCCAAGAATGTAAGCACGTTGAATAACTGAGTTTGAAATTTAAAAAGTTAATGACCAAAACAGGTTATTTTGGTCATAAAATGATAGAATGAAAAAATTAAAAGGGACCATAGAGATCTTCTAGTCAGGGGTCGGCAACCTTAAACACTCAAAGAGCCATTTGGACTCGTTTCCCACAGAAAAGAAAACACCGGGAACCACAAAACCCTTCCCTTGCCTGACTATTTTCTAAGCATCCACAAAACTAGCCTATGTATTTGAAATAAAGGTTCTGTTTTCTTCTGAACACTTCTTTTCTTGGGTTTATCCATAGTTGGCCTATTGGGGGGTTGAAAAGCTCAATAAATTGTGTGCTGGCAGGTGTCGCACATTGGTGGTTGTGATGCATATTTTGAGCAACAGGAAACTGCAACAGAGGGATGAAAAAACCACATGTGGCTCTAGAGCCGTGGGTTGGTCAGTCTCTTTTTCCCCGAGACTGAATCTTCAGACCAGTCCAGTCCAGACAAATGGCTGTCCAATTTCCAGTGACAGAGCTTAAGAAAGTAGGTTAGTGCAACACTAAATCACTCTCATGGTCAGGAAATTCCTTATTTTTTTAAAACAAAAATTTTGGTCTGAAGATCAAATTGCAAAATAAATATGTGAAGGAAAAGTGAATGGGTTAAGGAAGACCATGAAACAACTTACGACACATCCAGACAGCAGCATTAACATGCTTCCTTTTGTCCACATGAAAACTCAAAGGATGTCACCATGAACTCATTTTCTGTTATCTCTTATCACAATGTCAGCATTCTTGGGTTCTTTAGAATGAGATTATTAAGCATGTATCTGCAAATCAGATAGAATAGAATAACAGAGTTGGAAGGGGCCTTAGAAGTCTTCTAGTCCAACCTCCTGCTTTGGCAGGAAACCCTGTACCACTTCAGACAAATGGCTATCCAACATCTTCTTAAAAACTTCCAGTGTTGGAGCATTCACAACTTCTGGAGGCAAGTTGTTCCACGGATTAATTGTTCTGTCAGGAAATGTCTCCTCAGTTCTAAGTGGCTTCTCTCCTTAGTTAGTTTCTACCCACTGCTTCTTGTTGTACCCTCAGGTGCTTTGGAGAATAGCTTGATGTCTGAGTCTATTATTATTAAACAATTGAATGGTTTATTAATACATTTTTGAAATGTGGGGAACCTTGGTGCTCTCTGAACTTGGTTGTTTTCTTGCAGACATTTCATTATTCAATGCACTGATGATGTTACCTAATTTGGGTTATGGAACTCAGAGACCACCAAGGACCCCTCCTTTCAATTCTGAGCTACATAATTTGCTCCATAATAATTCTGGATTTATCCATCACTAACAATCTGAGTGGGAGATCTCTCTCTCCCCCTCTCTCTCTCTCTCTCCTCTTTCTCCCTCCCTCTCTCTCCCACTCTCCCTCCCTCTTTCCCTCTTTTCCCCCTCCCTCTTTCCCCCTCCCTCTCTCTTGTAAAGCAGATGAGTTTTCTGTTCCAAAGTTTAAGATGTTCTTATCTACTTGGATCACTTGCTGACTATCTACTATATGGATGTGAGCCTTAGCAGGCAGCAGAATTGGCAGCAGAATTGTCCCACTGCATCCGCTCCATCATCCAGAATTAGTTGCATGGGTAGGATTTCATCAGAGGGATGTATTTGCATGAGAATCACTGACAAATTCTAGAGAGGGCTCCCCAGAATCAAAGGGAGTTAACAAGTTTCATGGAGGTATTGTTTTCTGTAAACTTCTCTCAGCAGTGCGGAAAGGTTCTTACATTCAAATATCTGTGTCAACATTCCCACTGATGAACCCAAGCAAAGCAAGCACAGCCGAGATGATCCAATCTCTTAATGCAAACTTTTATTGTGTCTGTCTTCTGCACCCCTATAACTTTCTGGTTTTGCTCTGCAACCAAACAAGACAGACACAGACTTCAATGAATAATTAGAACTGCAGAAAAAACAATTACTGCCAACCTGCCTTCCACTGAGGACCTGTTTACTGCACGAGTCAAAAACAGGGCTGTAAAAATATCTACTGATCCCTCACATCCTGGACATAAATTGTTTCAACTTCAACTTTTTATGGACAAATTCCTTCTACGTCTAATCACAATTGGCCAAATAAAGCTTCTTTTCTATTCTGTTCTGTTCTGTTCTGTTCTGTTCTACTCTACTCTACTCTACTCTACTCTACTCTACTCTACTCTACTCTACTCCATTACTTCTCATGGCTGGCATCTTGATGTCTGGGACCTAAGTTCTATCTCCCCCTTCCCTTCCCCCATAGATCATTGGCAAGCTGAGAAACGATAATAGTTGCAACAGCAAAAGTGCCTTTTTGAAGATTGACAATCTGATTTTTATCGTTAAAGGGACACAAATTACCAATATCTTCTCTTTCACCTTAGATCAACTATGGTGCTATCAGCCACATTCCTGAGAAAAATCATCATTTCCC
Source organism: Thamnophis elegans (assembly GCF_009769535.1). NCBI lineage: Eukaryota > Metazoa > Chordata > Lepidosauria > Squamata > Natricidae > Thamnophis > Thamnophis elegans. The sequence continues at coordinate 152,078,945 of NC_045542.1, read as the reverse complement.
TTTTTTCTACCGAGTGACCCCTAAACAAGAACCTCCTAACTCAGCCATTGTCCAAATGCTCCTGCATTTCCGGTGGACGTGGATCGGCCTCCTTTCTCAGGACAATGAAAGAGGAGAAAACTTTAAGAGAAGCTTGGAAACTCTAGCTGTAAAAAATGGGGTTTGCATTGTCCTCTCAGAAACCATCCCTGCAACAAATATGGATATAAGTTTTGGAAAAATGTTCATGAAAAGAAAAAGGCAAAAGCTTTTTTCTCTTATCAACAGTCAAATAAAAATTATAGTTTGGCAACTGGATTTTCAGGCCACAACAATACTAGCAGGATTAATACAAACGTCTGGAAGGAAGAATGCATCCGTTGCGGGGAAAGTGTGGATTGCTACAACTTTGACAGATATAAGTATAACAATGTTTTACTACGTGGTGGATCTCCAACATAAACATGCTTTGCTTTCCTTCCTCACCCAGACAAAGGCAAGGAAACCATACCATGACTTTAATTCATATTCTTCTGCTCTCTTTCAATTTGGAAAGGAAGCGTTCCTGTGTTCCTACACAAAGGCGGTGAAGTCTAAGAAAGTTTGGGAAAGATGCCAAGAAAAAGAGAACTGGGAATTCCCGCTCCATGATGTGGTTGCAAGAATGCAGTCTGAGGATGCCACCGCTATTTCCAAAGCAATCCGAGCTGTGTCCTTGGCCCTCAATGCTGCCTTTTCCTCCCAACTGAGTAAAAGGAGGATGCATGTTGGAGACCATCAGTCACCTCAGATTTTGCAGCCATGGCAGGTAAGGCTTGTTCTACAAGGTTCCATTGATGATCCCCTTTCAATTCTTCGGTACTAAATTGGAAATAGAGAGGGCTGAGAGACACCAAATACCAGTTGTCCACTTCGTAGTATTTGAGAGCGTTGAGAAAGAGATGATGGGGATAAATCTTCCAAATTTAAACTACCTGCACTAATCTGAGAGAGCAATAGCACTTATACTTATGTACCGCTTCACAGTGCTTTATAGCCCTCTCTAAGCAGTTTACAGTGACAGCATATTGCCCCCAACAATCTGGGTCCTCATTGTATCCATCTCGGAAGGATGGAAGGCTGCATCCAACTCGAGCCTGGTGAGAATTGAATTGCCAAACTGCTGGCAGTCAGCAGAAGTAGCCTGCAATACTGCATTCTAACCACTGCGTCACCACGGCTCTTCAGGGGATGCTATAATAAAAGTGATACCTCCAACTGCCAAAGCAGTTTCCCCATTTACAAATTAAATAAGCATCAGAATGCTTCATCCATCCACAGCTCTCATCCCATGATAGCACATGCTGGTTTTGTCTAGTTGTTAAGACATGGAGTTAATCCCAAATTTGTATTTTGGATTAAAAGTGATTTTTTTCCTGCTAAAAAGATACCACCACAGGAAAAAAAAAGTGTAAATCAATGTCTGCTCCCAACATCTTCTGGAGGCAATAAAAAGCTCACACACACATATCCTCTACTGATGCTTCAATAGTTAGACTCTGAAAGAGATAATGTTGCTATGAAACCTTTGTCTTCAATGAGCCATGGTGGTTAGAATGCAGTACTGCAGGCTATTTCTGCTACCTGCCAGCTGCCTGAAATTTGGCAATTCAAATCTCATAAGGCTCAAGGTTGACTCAGTCTTTCATCCTTCAGAGGTGGGTAAAAATGAGGACCCGGATTGTTGAGGGCAATATTAGGGGTGGGTTTCAATTTTTTTTACGACAGGTTTGGTGGGTGTGACTAGTTGGGGGCATGTGACTGAGTGGGTGTGGCCAACTTGACATCCCTCATGCCCACTTAGTCACATGCCCCGAACTAGCCATGCCCATGCTTCTGTGGCTGCTTCTATCTCAGCGCCAAATGGTCCATGCCCTCCTCCTAAAGACTAATGCTGCAGGAGGGCAGGAAAGAAGCTGGTCTTGGGAGAGACCTTCCCTCCCTCTCCAGAGAGCCCCTGTGGAGAGAGAGAGAGTGGAGGTGGGCTGGTTTGAACATGGATGGGTGGTTTGTGGCCAGTGCCTACTTCACTTGTTGGGGCAGGTGCAGCAAGACGCATGTCGCCGCCTGCCTGGGTGAAGACAGCATGCAGACAGGTGAGTTTTTCTCCCCCCCCTCTCTCTTTGTCCACCTGCTTCCTGGTGCTTTTCCTCCTGCTCCTGCCCTGCATTGCCTGGTCACCAGGGCTGAAGAAACGATGGTGTGGGGTTAAGCAGACACAAGAACTCTTGAAATTTCAGCATTCTATAATTTTGTTTTTTATTGTTGATGTTAAGATTGTGATGCTGAGCTATAGTTATGAGCCTAGGTGGCGCAGTGGTTAGGGTGCAGTACTGCAGCCACTTCAGCTGACTGCTAGTTCTTCAGCTCGACGGTTCAAATCTCACTGGCTCAGGGTTGACTCAGCCTTTCATCCTTCCGAGGTGGGTAAAATGAGGACCCAGATTGTGGGGGCAAAATGCCAACTCTGTAAACTGCTTAGAAAGGGCTGAAAGCCCTATGGAGCGGTATATAAGTCTAACTGCTATTGCTATTGCTATAGTTTTGCAGGACAATCTAAAGATTCCTTCAAAAAATAGAATATATTGGAAAAAGGTCTGATATCCCATAAAGAAAAGTCTGGAATCATCTTCTTGCAGGCCAAAGTGCTGAGCTAAAAAGTTGAAGTTATTCAGAGCACTTCCAGTGCAGAATTATAGTCATAGAATCATTGAATAAGGACTCGGTGTATAAACTGCACATGTGATTTTCTTTGCCATTGTAGCTTCATCAGTTCATGAGAAACTTCCAGCTTCAGAATATTTCTGGGGACAGAGTTTATTTGGATGAAAATGGAGTTCCTGCTGCTGACTTTCACATCATCCACTGGACAGTTTTTCCTAACAAGTCTACTGCTGGGGTGGAGGTTGGAAGTGTAGAAAGAGAAGCCTCCTCAGAAGTCAAGGTCTCCATCAATCAGAGCGCTATCCAATGGCCAACATCATTTCACAAGGTAGCTGGTGCTGTTTGAGTTTGAGTCTTCTATTTAACTCTACATATGAAGACTTTTCTTCTCAGAAATAATTATCATTGAGGACAATTGAGATAACGTCCAAATAAGGGAAACTAAAGTCCCATTAATTCACTAGCTATCATGTGTCTTTAATTGTGTTTCAATACATATCACAACCTGCTATTAGAAATTGTGTTGGGGTCTTTACTGTCTTCATTAAAGGTAAAGGTTCCCCCGCACATGCGTGCTAGTTGTTCCCAACTCTAGGGGGCGGTGCTCATCTCAGTTTCAAAGCCGAAGAGCCAGCGCTGTCCAAAGACGTCTCCGTGGTCATGTGGCCGGCATGACTAGATGCCAAAGGTGCATGGAATGCTGTTACCTTCCCACCAAAGGTGGTCCCTATTTTTCTACTTGCATTTTAACATGCTTTCGAACTGCTAGGTTGGCAGTAAGTAAATGGTAAATGGTAAGTAAACCCCATTCCACCCCAATTCATAGGTTGCCCTAAATGATCTTTATGTTTAGATGGTGCCTTCTTCGAGATGTGCAGAAAGTTGTTATCCAGGATATGCCAAGCTCATAAGAGAAGGAGCACCAATTTGCTGCTATGACTGTTCTCTGTGTATGGATGGAACTTTCTCTATGCAAGAAGGTACCATATTTTTCAGAGTATAAGACACCTTAGTTTTTTGGGAGGAAAATAGGGGGGCGGAATCTGCCTACCAGGTATTCATCTAGCTAGTGTCTCTAGTCTGGTCAGCTTCAGCACATAGGTTTGCTGGTATTGAGCATGCACACTTTTTATCCACTGGACTATGCATTCCAAGTGAGGCCATACTGATTAACAATCACTTGCAATCATTACAAACAATCATTATTGAGGGCAAGTGAGAAGTTTATTTGGACCAAAAAGGAGTACACTTTCCTATCTAAACTCTATCTGAGATCATCAACCAGCACGAGCAATGCTATTTCTATTCTGGAAACTTACAGCAGTAGTACCAGGAAATTATTTGCTCCACAGAAAAGTTGAAGGGCATACTGAAATTAAAAAATTCAAAGCATATAGCCACAATTTGCAAAAGAATATGTTGCATTGGAGAGAAGTAGATTTTCCATTCCTTGAGAAATTGTTTTTGAAGCACAGATTCCATTTTGTTTGTCTCTACTCTTCCAAGCCTCACTTAGATGTACCGGTATCCAAAGGGGGGAATATGCTTCAGTAAAAATATTGGAAGCTTTTTATCAGCCTTAGTGTGGTGCTAATGAGTGACGCGATCTTCTGATCTGCCATACTTTTCCTGCTTTTCTCATTGCTGCTCCCTCTGACAATCAGTTGTGCTTTATAAGCTTTATTTCAACCCTAATGAGGCACTAATGTTGGAGGGAGCAGCAATGAGAAAAGCAGGCAAAGCACGGAAGATTGTTCACTCATTAGCATCTCATTAGGACTGAAAAAAGCTTTGAAAAAGCTACATTTGGAGTATAAGATGTACCCAAATTTTCAGCTTCTTTTAAGGTGGGAAAAGTGCATCTTATACTCTGAAAAATACGGTAGGTAGCTCTGGGAAAAAAGTAAAATTGAGGGTGCAATCAATACTCACTCTTGTTTTTCTGGGCAACATTTATTAAAATACATAATGAAAAGGAGATGAGATTTCTGAAGTTGTTACCTTCTTCCATGGTTCCAGGAAAGAAGACACATTTTGCAAGAGTTGATAAACTCATTGGTCTCTTAGTCTTTAAAACAAGCAATGATTATTTTTAATAAATGTTGGGACCTACAAATTCTTCAGGGAAGAAATACTGAAATACTTCCAGCTGCAGGCCAGACTGCGTGAGCTAAGAGCCACACTCCATAATGAAAATGGAGTGAAAACATAAACTTTATTCCACTTAACTTAGACATGAATATTTTGAGTTAGTACAATTTGAGTTCACACCATCAACAACTTTATTCCACTTCCTGGAACAATCAAGTGATTGAACTTGATGTAAGAGCCCTTGTCATTATCAAATATGCAAAGAAACAAGACAATTGTATATGTCCTAATATAACTGAGCTAATTAAAGGCAAAGATGCAGATTTCCACCCATCTTTGCATTTAGTAGAAGTCAAAATATGACTACACTTCCATCTTTCAGGTCATATTCAGTTCCATGTTCCATCTAGTTTCTCACTTGTTGAGAGATATATAAAGTATAAATCATTTGTTTATTTATACTTTATGAATATGTTCTCTCACTATCCAATGTAGGCTTTAACCAAGTACAATGGGAAAATATTTTTGAGTATGTTCTTGAATGCCCTCAATATTCTTTCTCACTTTTAAAAACATGTTTTATATACTGTAGTAGTGGTAGCAATTAATTTCATTTGTAATTTTCATGATTCTACAGCTGCAGAATTAGACAGGTGATTTTTTTTCCAGATGCAGCCCATTGTGAAAAGTGTCCAGATGACCAGTATTCCAATAAGAAGCGAGATCAGTGTGTCCCCAAAAGTATAAGCTTCTTATCCTATGAAGAATTATTGGGATACATCCTGGCTTTTATTGCCATTGCTTTGTCCCTAACCACCGCCTTTATTCTGGGAATCTTCATTAAATACCGAGAAACTCCCATAGTCAAAGCTAACAACCGGGACCTTACCTACCTCCTCCTGGTTTCACTCCTACTTTCTTTCTTGACCTCCCTTCTGTTTATTGGTCATCCCAAGAAAGTGACCTGCCTTCTTCGTCAAGTCACCTTCAGTTTCGTTTTCTCAGTTGCCGTCTCTTCCTTGCTGGCAAAGACTATTATGGTGGTAGTTGCATTTTTGGCTACAAAGCCAGGAAGCAGGATGAGAAAATGGCTAGGGAAAACTCTGGGGAACTCCATTGTCTTGTCCTGTTCTGGATTTCAAGTGGGAATCTGCATGATATGGCTAGGAATCTTTCCCCCATTCCCAGATTCTGACTTTCTTTCCCAACCAAGACACATCCTGCTGCAGTGCAATGAAGGCTCAGTCTCCATGTTCTATTCTGTCCTTGGCTATATGGGCTTTTTGGCTGCCATCTGCTTCGTGGTGGCTTTTTTGGCCCGAAAACTGCCAGGGACTTTCAATGAAGCCAAGTGGATCACCTTCAGCATGCTGGTCTTCTGCAGTGTTTGGATCTCCTTTGTCCCCACCTACCTGAGTACCAAAGGGAAATATATGGTGGCTGTGCAGATCTTCTCCATCCTGGCCTCCAGCCTGGGTTTACTAGGCTGCATCTTTGTCCCCAAATGCTACATCATTATTCTAAAATCTGAATTGAACACCAAGGAGCATCTAATACAAAAAAGAGAATGAGAGCTTCCGAATTTAGAAAGTATTTTTTGAACAGCTCAGTTTTATTGCTTATTTGCATTAGAACATAATATGCCTTGGTGGTAATCTTCTTTTTAGATATTCAAAACAATCTTTGTTTGTCAATGTGGGTTCTGAATTATAATGGATAGCTTACAAGTAGTCCTCCAATAGCAATCACATATACAATAACTATTCAAATTTGGGATTGTGTTGAACAAGTGGTACTTATGACAGACTCTCAAAGACAGTAGTCCCCAACATTTCCAACATGGCAGCCCAGCCTGGCACCGAGAGGGGCATGTGAGTGGCAGATACATGTGCATGCACACAGCTCTATTTGTGCAAGTGGTGCTCATGCGTTCCTCCATTCATGCAAATGATGCTTGCACTCATGCACGAAGCCCCATTCACATGAGCAGAGGGTGCTTGAGCAAAAGGTGCTTGTGCTCACACTTGCATAAGGGGAAGCACCCTTTGCTCAAGGGAGTGGAACTTCATGTGTGAGCACAAGTGCCCTTGGCTCATGTGAGTGAAGCTTCATGTGCTCATGCTCGCCCATCTCTCCTGCAGACCAATAATGGGAATTCCAGTAAGCCCACAGTGACATGATTACAATCTGGTTGCTAGGCAAGTAGTTCTCCCTTACAATGGTTGCTTCCCTGCTGACTTTTCATAAGCAAAGTCAATAGAGCAGATGATAGGGAAGCATGAAAGTTAGTCTTACCGAATTTTCCCCCAAGCAGCTTCACTATAGAGAACAAGATCCACAGATCTTGTATCCCATAGTGTGCATTTGGGATGCAACATCCCATTACTTGCCCAGTTGCACTTGTGCTGCAAAGCAGCACTCCTTCTCCAACTCACATGTACTCGTATTGTGCCACAGCAACCTGTCCTCAGCCTGCATGCACTCATATTTCACCACTTTTTCCTCAACTGGGACAGTATCCCCATCCCACATCACTCCATAGCACTCACCCACTCACTTGGCTGCTTACAAGCCACCGAGGAATTATGAGTTCCCACCAGCTTCTTGCAGGAAGTTGCAAGTTGCTGTCATTTGAGTTTTTTCCTTAATGACCCACAGATCTCACTTGAGAAGAGCAATGTGTACTGCTAAGATTGCCATCACTAAGCAATGTAATCACAGGACATCATACTTGATGATCACATTATTTAGAGCAGTGTTTTTCAACCTTTTTTGTGCAAAGGCACACTTTTTTCATGAAAAAAATCACGAGGCACACCACCATTAGAAAATGTTAAAAAATTTTAACTCTGTGCCTATATTGACTATATATAAAGTAATTTTCCCACGGCACACCTTACACTATGTCACGGCACACTAGTGTGCCGCGGCACAGTGGTTGAAAAACACTGATTTAGAGAGAGAAAATCTGGCCCAATTGCTATTGTTAAGCAAGAACTATCTATACTGAGACTGAGGAAGTAATCTTCAGATTTCATCTTCTTTGAAACAATTGCATTAAAAGCCTATGGTGAACTTATGTAAGTTGTCTGAAACCAGTGCAGACAAACTGTCACTGGGAGTTTTCATAATCTAATGTTTAGATGAGTTGAACATCTGTTGTTAATCAGGATTACTATGAACATTCTCAGTCATCCAGTTAATGGTTTTCCCAAAGATACTTTTTAAAGAGGCAACTGGACTTTCTGTTTTTGCTTTGAAGACATTTTGCTTCTCACACAAGAAGCTTCTTCAGCTCTGATCTGAATCTAATCTCATAGCCAAAAAACATCTGTTCTCCTTTGTTACTCTTACAGTAAATGAGAGAAATCCTACAAGCAAGTTAAGCCAAACTTTACATACATACATACATACATGCATGCATGCATGCATACATCATATACCTGGGAACCAAAAAGGTGTGACTCTTGCAAAGGAATGACAGGATTTTCCTGATATGTTGGGAGGCAATCTTCTGATTGACATGCTGCATCAAGTTAGAATAGAGTAGGATAGGGTAGGGTAGGATAAGATAGGACATGACAGGACAGGACAGAACAGAGCAGAACAGAATAAGAGAGTTTGAAGGGACCTTGGAGGTCTTCTAGTCCAATGTCCTGCTTCGGCAGGAAACATTATACCATTTCATTCTTGTTGAGTTCATTCTTGTTGAGTGCTAGGCTCTTTGATTTGGTAAACAATTGGAGGGAGAAAATGTTTCTCCTCTTTCCAGATAATGTAGAGGTGGTTAAGATAGGTTTGACACTACAAGGACAGAAATCAAAATTAGGACAATCTAGAATCCTGATTCAGCATAGTGAGTGAAACTGATCAATATGTGAATAAAAATACATTGCAATTGCATTTGGGAGGGCTTTGCTTTTCCAATGCTTTCTGAATATCCAAAGAGAGATTATGTAGAAGGCAGAAGTAATGGCATTGAGAAACTATTACCAAGACAAGGTCAGACAAAAGTAGCAGGTTGTATGACATATATGACATAGCTTTCCTAATCTGTAATATATTGAAGGGTTAACTGACAAAAAGACAAAGACAAAGAAAAGGCACATGCACAAAAACAAATTTATATAGGTACATTTATAGGTAAAGGCTTATGTAGATATAGCTAAAAAAATTCCCTGTCAGTCATGATGAACCCACGGGGAGGTGCTCATCTTTGTTTCACAAATGAAGAGCCAGCTTTGTCTGAAGATACTTCCATGGTGATGTGGCTGGCATGACTATACACTGAAGATCCATGGAACATTGTTACTTTCCCACTGAAGTGGTACCTGTTATCTACTTGCATTTACATGTTTTTGAATTGTTAGGTTGGCAGGACACACACACAGATACTATATATATATATATATATATATATATATATATATATATATATATGTATGTATGTATGTATGTATGTATAGATAGATAGATAGATAGATAGATAGATAGATAGATAGATAGATAGATAGATAGATAGATAGATAGATAGATAGATAGAAATGGGTATGGATATATGGATAAAAAACAGGAACCAATTTTAATAGTCATAAGCACACCTTCATTTTCACATTAGGTATCTACATTATTTTTCTTTCAAATCATTCAGAATTGTAACTATTTTCCTTTTGATTGAAGACTGTCAAAATAATAATTTGTCTCATTAAGTTATTCAAAAGGATGGAGAAAAAAATTAAAGTTGTTCCAAAGTTCATCTTGATATTTTATCTATTCTTAATATATAGAATCCTATCTGTCTCTTTGTTTTTCTCTGCCTCGATCTCTCCCTTCTATCTATCTTGTTATCTATCTCTGAGAAATCTTACATCATCTAGACAGGAGAGATCAATCAGATATATATTTGAAATAAACGATTTTTTTAAAAAAAGTCAGAACATCATCCCAGAAAATAAACGATAACACCAATGTATCTAGCAGCAAAAATACACATCATCATTAGCCATAGTCTTTCATTTGCTCTAAAATCATATCAGAATTTTATTAATGTCATTGATGATGTTATGATTTAACATGAATTCAGATTGTGACAATTGAAAAATATTATTAATTCAAATATTGAATTGTTTTAGAAACTTTACTATTCAATTATTATAATTCAAAATTCAAATGGAGTGGAAAGAGAAGGTATAACACATTATACTACATGTAAACTACCATATTTTTCAAAGTATAAGATGCACTGGTGTTTAAGACACACCATGATTTTGAAGAGGCAAATTTTTATAAAAAAGTTTTTGCACTCTGCAGATCTCCCAAAATGGGCCTGTTTTTCATGAAAATAGGCCCAGTATTATTTTTAAAGGGGGCATAATAGCCTTTAGGAGGCTTGTAGAGTGCTCCTGGGTGGTAAGGGTGGGCAAAAATGACCAAACATGGCCCATTTTTTCATGAAAATGGATGCATTTTTTGTCAAAAAAGTGGCATGCATACCCTGTAGGAAGCTTCCAAAGTGCTCTTGGGGGCGGGGGCGGGGGGGGGGGCAAATTGAGTGAAAAACATACCCCAGCCCCCAAGAAGCCTCCTAAAGGTTATGCATGGTCATTTTGGTGAAGGGGGCAGGGTTTTAGGAGGCAAAAATGCTGTATTCAGTGTATAAGACACATCCAGATTTTCAGTCTCTTTTTTTAAAGAAAAAAGGTGCATTTTATACTCCGAAAAACATGGTGTACAAAACATGGTGTACACCAACATAAGGAACCTTAATGTTTTTTCAGCATCAGATGTTCTTTGGTGTTCATGGCAGGTCTCAGGATAATAATGTAGCATTTGGGGATAAAGATGCAACCCAGTAAACCCAAGCTGGAGGCCAGGATGGAGAAGATCTGCACAGCCACCATATATTTCCCTTTAGTGCTCAGGTAGGTGGGGACAAAGGAGATCCAAACACTGCAAAAAACCAACATGCTGAATGTGATCAGTTTGGCTTCATTGAAGGAACCAGGCAGCTTTCGAGCCAGAAATGCCACAAAGAAGCAAATGGCAGCCAGGAAACCCATGTAGCCAAGGGCAGAGTAGAACATGGTGACAGAACCTTCATTGCATTGCAGCAGGATCTGTTCTGGTTGGGAATGAAAGTCAGAATCTGGGAATGGGGGAAAGATTCCCAGCCATATGATACAGATACATACTTGAATACCAGAGCAGGATAAAACAATAGAGTTGGGTAGACCCTTCCCCAGCCATTTCCTCATGCTGCTGCCTGGGTTCGTGGCCAAAAATGCAACTACCACCATTACAGTCTTGGCCAACATGGAAGAGATGGCAACTGAGAAAACAATACTGAAAATGGTTTGTCGAAGGAGACAGGTCATTTTCATGGGGCGACCGATGAATAGAAGGGGGGTCAAGAAAGCAAGCAAGAGGGATATCAGAAGAGTATAGGTGAGATCCCGGTTGTTAGCTTTGACTATGGGAGTTTGTTGGTATTTAATGAAGATTCCCAGAATAAAGGTTGTGGTTAGTGACAAAGCAATAGCAAAAAAAGCCAGGATCACTCCCAACGTTTCTTCATAGGATAAGAAACTTTTATTTTTGGGAATACACTGATCTCGCTTCTTATTGGAATACTGGTCATCTGGACACTTTTCACAATGGGCTGCATCTGGAAAAAATGGTTAGCATGTATCTGTTTCTGCAGCTGTAGGAGCATAAAAACTGCATCAGAAATCAATTACTTGATTTTCAAGGAATAATATAATATTTCTGCCCAGGGATATCCACATTATACAACATTAGTTAAAATAATGAACACTCTTTTTAAAGGCTGAAGATGAATATGATTTTCAGCGCTCAAAACTTCTTTCCTGAAACCAAGCAGGCAAGTCAATAGATATCAGCAATCTTTCATTATTTATTTTAATGCTCAAATCATCATCCAAATTGGCTCATAGTGCCCAATCTTTGAAAAGTTTGTGAATGCCTTCAAGAAATGTAATGTTTATCTTGCTTCTTGATAAAATGCCCCCAAAAAGCAATAGAGAATTTTGATTGAATCCTGATTTTTTGTTATTTTTGGAGCCACCTACAGTACCTTTTCCCCCAGAGTATGTTCCTTCCATACACATAGAACAGTCGTAGCAGCAAACTGGGGCTCCCTCTCTCACAAGCTTGGTGTAACCCGGGGAGCAACTTTCTGTACATCTTGAATAAGGCACCAACTAAACATAAATAAAAAGATTATTTCAGAGCAATGTATGACTTAGAAGGATTTAGTGAAAACAACTGGTTTCCAGAAGCCCAAGAGCACATTGAGCAAAACCAGTGAAGAAATAATGGCATGAACTTTAATTACTCTACTTGCAAGGGGCAAATGAAAGACCATTTTCTTTCTCTATCAATCTTCGTTGTAGATCCCAAAACAGACTCTTTGCCTTATTCTTTCTTCCAAAGGAACATAGCTCCATTACAAAAAGTGTTTCTCCTTATGGCATGTATGAGAATGCTATACCATATATAGATACATATATTTTTCTCCATCTTTGCTTTCTCAGGAAACCTCCAACATCTAACTTTCTCTCAAACAACTGACCATTGTATCATCATATGTTAATCAAAGGTCGTATTCAGCCAATTTGGACTGGTTCGCCCAAACTGGTAGTGAAAATCATGGGGGGAAATCACCACCCTGCCCACCGGCCCTGACTCTATGCCATACTATTTAGGCACATTTTTGTTGCCGGGCACATGAGCGCAAGCAAAGTGCTAGCACACAAGGCCAGATACATGCATGGAAGGGGCGCCCAAGAAGCAAGCGGACATGTGTAGGGCAAATTGGTGGTAACAAAATGTGAAACCCAACATTGATGTAAATGACTTTTTTAGCTGCCCTCATTTCCCTCACCACATTCTTAATGATACCTTTCTCTTATGCAATTCGGTGGACTAAACCCTTCATATTCTGGATTGTCTCCCAGACAACTGATCTTTGTTTTCCCTTGAAGACATTACGTTTCACATTCCAGAAGCTTCTTCAATTCTCACTGAATAGTGGAGTATGGATTTATATTCCTTCTGTAATTGCTGAATCTATATTCCGTTTACAACACAGTCTTTTCAGAAGATCCATATCTTTCCATCCTCCACCATTCAGTCAAAACTGAAGAAGCTTCTTGGATAATAAGTGAAACATCTTCAAGGGAAAACAAAGTCCAGGTGCCTTCTGCTAATATGAAACTAACTGTTTTGTTTGCCTGTAACTCTCCTGCCTTGTGTTTACTTGGAAGAACCACCTGTTGGTATTGTACATTTATTCATCTATTCTTACATATATAAAGAAATTAATGAACCCAGCTGAATTGGTTATCTGTGTGTGCTTTCTGGTTTTGAATATATGCAACAAACTCTGACAATATCTAATAAATTAATGAGACTTTAAGTTCTTTTATTTGGAAATTATCTTAATTATCCTCAATGAGTATTATTTCTTATTGAGCAGAATAAATTCCACATATAGAGATAAACAGAAGAGCAAAATCCAAGCAGCCTCAACTACTTTGTTAAATAATGTTGGCCATTGGATTGCAGTTTGATTGACAGAAATCTTCACTTCCCAGGAGGCTTGTCTTTCTACATTCCCAATTTTCACCCCCACATCTGATTTGTTCAAAAGTGATGTCCACTGCATGATATCAAAGTCACCAATAGGAACTCCATTTTCTTCAAAATAAATTCCATCTCCGGAAATATTGTGATGTTGGAAGTTTCTCAGGAACCTATGAAGCTGCAGAAACAGAAAAAACATGAAAATTTGATCCTTTGTTCAATATTTTTTCTTGCTATTATTCTGGATTGGAGGTTCTCTGAATAATTCAACCTCTTCAAATCACTATTACCATCTGAAACAGAATGATTCAGCATCAATTGAACCTCAAAGGAGAAGACTTACCTGCCATGGCTGTACAATCTGGGCTGATTGGTGGCATCCAGCCTGCATTTTCCTCTTACTCCATTGGGAGGAAGAGGCAGCACTGAGGACCCAGGCCACAACTTGAATTATTTGGGAAATACTAGAGGAATCCTGAGACAGGATTCTTGCAATCACATCATGGGGTGGGAATTCCCATTTCTCTTTCTCTCTGCATTTTTTCCAAACTTTCTTAGTTAACAGAGGACTTGAATAGGAACATTGGAATGCTTCCTTTCCATACACAAGGACCATAGATGCATAAGAATTAAAGTCATAATACTGAGCCCTTCTCTTTCTATGGATGAGGAAGGAAAACAAAGCATATTTATTTTGGAGATCAACTGAGCGGTCAAAAATATTTACACTTAAAGCTGTCAAAGTTGTTGCAATCCACACCCTTCCCACAATGGATGTATTAGTCATATCAAATGTTTGTATTATTATGGTTAACATTCCAAAGGCCTGAAAATCCAGATGGCATATTATAATTTTTATTTGACTCTTAATAAGAGAAAAGAACATTTTCCTTTTTTCTTGCATGGCAGTTTCTGCAGTACTTGTCTGCATATTTGCTTCTAGGACAGTTCCTGAGAGGACAATGCAAATCCCATTTTTAAGAGTGAGAACTTCCAAGCGTCTTTTGAATTTTTCTCCTCTTTCATTGTCCTGAGAAAGGAGGCCAATCCACGTCCATTGGAAATGCAGGAGAAGCTGGACAATGGCTGAGTAAGGAGGTTCTTGATTTGGGGTCAACCGATATGAAAAAGGCAAATGATGATTTTGCTCAGCCATCTGGTTGATGACACTGTAGTTGATCTAAAGATAAAAGAGAAGGTATTGGTAGTTTGTGCCTGTTTTAATGATAAATGTCAGATAGTAAATCTAAGGACCTTTCCCCACGGCTGAGAGAAATTTCAAACAATAACAGGCACTCCATGCAACTGGTAAACATGGGAAATGAAAAGCTTAGCGAGAGCCTTAGCGGAAGGGATCTTATGGCAAGGGATAAAATGAACCTGTTTAGAAAATAAGTCCGTAACGACCCAAATGATGGTGTGCCCCTGGCTCTCAGAAAGCTCGACAATGAAGTCCATCGAAATTTCTTTCCACGGGGCAACAGGCCGGGCCACAGATTGGAGTAGCCCTTGAGGTTTCCCAGGTGGCCGTTTGGCGGCCGCACAAACTGGGCAACTAGCAACATACTGTTCAATGTCCTTTTTCAAGGAGGGGCACCAGAATTGTCTCTTCACGAGATGCAAAGTTTTCACGAAACCAAAGTGACCCACCAACTTGGAATCGTGAGCACGTTGGAGGACGACGAGATGAAGAGACAATTCTGGTGGCCCTAATTGTCAGCTCCTCTCCATTTGTTAATTAGGAAAGAAAAACCATGAGACTCCATGTGTAGAAATCAAATGTACTTTTGCTAATTAAAAATGGCTAAAAGGCTATGCATAGCGAAGTCTGATTAATTAGGCGCGAAAGCAGTTGATATATAGAAGATCCCATTCCCCACCCCTTGGCATCACAATCCCAGCCCAATCATAAGTCTTCCAAGTGTCAGGTGTGAGATAACTTCAAAAGGCATCATGAAGTTGGAATGTCGGAGCCATTAGTCCAGGCGGGAAATACCCACGCCTGCGCAGTCTGCTCAGTCGGTGAACTCCAGAACTTTCCTCCAGCACAATGAGTAGCCCCTCCCAAATACCAGGCCCTCCCCCTCCCGTTTCATGGCAGCTGAAGCGACAGCAAAGCAGAAGCTGACACTAATAGTCATTTATCATGAACCTTAGTAACTAGTAACTTAGTAAATTCAGTAAAATTTAGTAACTACTTCACTGTTCAGTAAATTCTTAATGTGATGGATGGGCTTGATGAAGTGATACCAGAAAAAAATGTCTTTTCAAAGGAAGTGGCAATGAGTGATTTCCCAAACTGTAGGCTGAACTCCAGGATGTGGGACCCGGAGGATCCCTGTTTTTAAAAACCTGGTTACAGGCAGAGGAAGAGCTCAAGACACTGATCTTCTCTTTGTCTGTAGAAGCCACAGGGGGAACCTGTGGTACTCAAAATTAGAACCCCCTGATTTCTAGATTTAAACCTTAAATATTGAAAGTGTCCTTTTCTTCCTGATTTCCAATGAAACCACTCCATTTACTGTCACGCAAATCTCCCTTGTAGGTACAACGGATTCCTTCCCCCTCCATGTATTTTCCACTCGCCTCCTTAGCTTCCCTGCTGTATTTATGATTGGCAGGGCCCTCTTCTCTCTGGGGCCAGGGAGCAGCCTGAGCACGGGCGGCAGGAAGGGCAGCGGCAGAAAAATCTGGGGCAGCAGTTTTGGGGGAGATGGGGCAGAGGGAGGGAAGATGTGGTTTTGGAGGAGAATAAATCTCTGTCACCATGCAGGAAGGCCCCTGCGGTTGCATCACTAGGTCTCCCTGCAGCCCCCTTTGCATGCTCGCCTTCCCTTAAAACCTGCTCTGCCTCACCTTTGGCCTGCTCCGTACTTAATGAAATCGGCGGGGCCTGGACTGAAGCAGCTGGGGGGGGGGAGCTGCAGGCTTGACATGCGGTGGGCCGAGGTGGGTGGGTGGGAGAGAAACAGAGGCTCTAACGGCAGGACAGGCAGCACCCTCTTTCCGAGCTGCCAGCTAGTCCAGCGCAGACTGACAGAGAAAGAGAGGCAGCCCGTTCTCTGCCTCCTCTTGCAAAGAGACTCAGTAGCCCTCCAGGACCCTCTTCTCTCTCTCTCTCTCTCTCTCTCTCTCTCTCTCTAACACACACTCTCTCTCCCCCTCCCTCCCTCCCTCTCCCTCTCCCTCTCCCTCTCTCTCTCCCTCTCTTCTGGGCTTAGGAACCCACCTCTCCGCTCTCCCATTTCCGGGCTGCAAAGCAGACAGGAAGCCGATATGCTCGGGCTTTGGTGCCTCAACTCGCCGAAGGAAGCTCGGCTCCTATGGTGATCCTGGATCGCTTTTTTCGGGTTTTAAAAAAATAAATAAATCAGGGAGGAGAGGCACAAAACGGAATAGCCAGGCAAAGCCCTTGCTTTGTGGGTAAGGATTTCGTGAGGAGCTTCCAAGCAGGGAGGAGCCTTTGGAAAGAAATGAGTTGGCTTCTCTGCTTTGCTTTTAAATGCACCCATAGGTGTGTGTTTCTCTGTTTTCTTCCCTATCGCTGGTATGAGGCTCTCGCTCGAGGCTGGATGGCCTTTCAGAGGCTTGTTATTTACACACAACACACTATAACCCCTTCTATGGCCCTGTCATTCCAAATAGAGTCTTGCGCCCTGTGAGGGGGCCACCTCCAGCACTCCTCTGCCACCTTCCATGCCTCTTAGCACACCCCTGCCTCCCCCTTGCCTCTTAGCGCCCCTCTAAGTCATCCCTAACTCATCCCACTGCCCACTTTGGAAACCACTGGTAAACAGCCTTGCCAAACTCTTTTCCTAATTCTGAACCAATCAGTGGTTCCGTGTCCTGTTCTCACTGTTGCAAGAAGCACCTGCATATAGGTTTCTCGAGAGACAAATAAGATGGTCTGTTACTCCCATTTCTTTAAGAACTTGTCACAGTTTGTTGTGATCCACACAATGAAAGACTTTAGCATAGTCAATGAAGCAGAAGTAGATGTTTTTCTGGAACTCCCAAGCTTTCTCTCTGATCCTGCATATATTGGCAATTTGATCTCTAGTTCCTCTGCCACTCTGAAATCCTGCCGACACTTCTGGTAGTTCTTGGTCCACATACTGCTGGAGTCTAGCTTGTAGGACTGTGAGCATAACTTTCCTTGCATGTGAAATGAGTGCAATGGTGCAATAGTTTGAACATTCTTTGGCATTGCCCTTCTTTGGGATTGGAATGTAAACTGACCATTTGCAATCCTATGGCCACTGTTGAGTTTTCCAAATTTGCTGGCAGAATGAGTGTAGCACTTTTGCTGCATCATCTTTTAAGATTTTGAATAGCTCAACTGCAATACTATCAGTTCCACTAGCTTTGTTGTTGCTCAGACTTCCTAAGATCCTTTTGTCTTCACATTCCAGAATGTCTGGCTTGAGGTCCGTGATCATCCTATCGTGGTTATCGGGGATGTTAAGCTCATTCTTCTTTGGATCTTCTGTATAATTTTGCCACCCTTCGTAATCTCTTCTGCCTCTGTTAGGTCCCTGCCGTTTTGGTTCTTTATCATGCACATCTTTGCATGAAAAGTTCCCTTCATATCTTTGATCCGCCCTATGCTATTGTTTTTTTCTATTTCTTTCCTGTTCATTTAAGAAGTCATTGCTATCTCTTCTAGCTATTCTCTGGAATTCTGCATTCAATTGGGTGTATCTTCCCCTTTCTCCCTTGCCTTTTGCTTCCCTTCTTTCCTCAGCTATTTGTAAAGCTTCCTCAGACAGCCATTTTGCTTTCTTGAACTTCTTTTTCTTTGGGATGGTTTTAATGTTCTTTCAAAATATTTTATTCAATTTTCACATTCCATTTGCAATCATTTATATACAGGGTATTTACTATAAGAAAAGAAAAAAAAAGAAAAAAAAAGAAAAAGGGAAAACGAACAAGTAAAAAGGAAACACAACTCATCATTCACAACCCCACCTCCTCCATACACCCCATCTACCCCCTCCAACTTTCCTTTCTCCCTCTAACACTCCCCTCCTACTTCCCTTTCCCCTCAAACCTTCCTTCTCCCCTTACTCCCCAGACACCCTCCTTACATTCCCCTTACTCCTTACATTCCCCTTACTCCTTCCTTACTCCTCCCTCTTCCTTCCCTCTACCTCCCTCCTTGGTGTATGCCTTTATTCGAGTGTTGTTTGATCTGATAAAAGTAAAATGAACCAAGGAAAATAATAATAATAATAATAATAATAAAAAAAAAGAACCACCGTATATAAATACATTCTTGTTCTTGTTAAAACTATGTTAACACCCCCCCACCCCACCCCCCACAATCCCCATCCCTAATCCTCCCGACTTCCCAGGGCCCACACCTGGCACTACCTTCTATCTAAAATATCTTGTATACATATGGATTAAAAAATAAAAGTAATATATCAAAAAAAAAAAAAAGAAAAGCAGAGAAAGAAAAAAAAAAGGAAAAAAAAAAGAAAAGAGAAAAGAGAAAAAAGAAAAAAAAAGAAACCACTCTTTGTGTTGATCTCAGCCCCCCATCTTTATCTATGCTTAAATAGTATAAATCATTCTATCTATGTTTTATTCTCATCTCTTACTTCTTTGCTATTTACCCCGACCTTCTGTAGGCTCTCCCGTTCCCTTCCTAAACCTCATGATCCCTTCCAATAAGATTTAAGCAGCGTGGATCATGCCATATATTCAAATATAACTTTACAGACAAGTAATCAAACTTTCCCTTCTAGTAAAATTTAAACAACGTAAATGATCTTTCTTTACCCCTTTTTCAAACAATAATTCAAAATAATCTAACCAGATTTCCCCTTCTTAGTAAGGTTAAGCAGCGTAGATCAGATATTACCTTACACAGGAATCAATTTCTATCTTAAGATAATTCCAACCGACTTCCCCTTCTAATAGGATTTAAATAACTTAGTTCATTCCACATGTATTTTACCCTCATCCCCCACTTGTCTGATATTTACCACTATCAAATTTATACTACCATTTGTTTAAGATATAACTCAGAGCGATTTGTAGCATGAATCATTCCACATATTCCAATAATACTTTCAGCAAGAGTCAGTTAACCTTCTATTTTAAGGTAGTCGCTTCTAACAAAGTTTAAACAACATAAATCATTCCACATTCTTTTTACAGTTATCTTAAGATAATCCCAAGCGGCTTCCTGTTCTAATAAGCTTTAAACAACGTAAATTTTGCCCTCTTCCCTTGCTTGTCTGGTATTTACCTCAAAGAACGTAGTTCATTTCACATGCATTTTACCCTCATCTCTTGCTTGTCTAATATTTACCACTATCAAATTTATACTAGCGTTTATTTGAAAAATAACTCAGAACTATTACAACCAACTTTCCCTTCAAATAAAAGTTAAATAGCATGGATCATATTCAAATAATACTTTCGGCAAGAGTCAGTTAACCTTCTATTTTAAAATAGTCCCATCTAACAAAGTTTAAACAACATAAATCATTCCGCATTCTTTTAACCACTATCAAATTTATGCTAACGTTACTTTAGAATCTAGCTCAAAGTAGTTTCACCCAGCTTTCCCTTCTGATAAAAATTAGTCCACTTTTTCTACCGGAGAGAGGTCTCAAACCCCCATTCAGTCCTCAACTTTAGGAAGTCTTTTGAAGTATCTAAATTCTCGATCTGTGTTCTTCTGCTTCTCCGAGGGAGGAGGGGCTACCCCCTCCATCTTGCAGCCGCATGGCCAGCCGTTTGCTTTCTCCTTCCGCTTGTCTCTCCTCTCTTCCAAGCACGTCAGGAAGTCCCGCCTTCAGAATCCTACAATAGAAATCTTGAGCCTCCGAAACAGAATTAAGACGAAATCTTTGATTCTCAAATGTAACCGTGATGCCGGCAGGGGCCTCCCATCTGTATCGAATCTGTTGACTCCTAAGCTCTTTAGTTAAAAAAGTGTAATCCCTTCTTGCTTTCAACATCTGGAAAGGTATATCTTTGAAGACAATCACGTCCTGGTCATCAACTCGGAGACTGTTATTATGAAACTTTTGCACAATCGCGTTTCTAGATTCTTTTGTAGAGAAATGTATAATTATGTCCCTCGGGAGCTGTCGCTGTTCCGCTATCAATGAGTTCTGGCGATAGATTTTCCGAATCTGCCCATCAAAGTTAAATCCCGGGCTTCCCAGCGCATGGCTGAAGGCTTCAGCAAAGGTCTGTTTCAAATTCTCTTGCTCCTTTTCACGGAATCCTCTGACTCTTATTGAAAATGCCTTCCTATCAAAATTTAGCATCATAAGCTGTTCTTCGTTATTTTTAATTTTTTCTTGTAAAATTTGAATATTGGTGGTCAAGTTAAAATTAGCCTTCTCCAGACTTTCCAATTTGTTCTCTATTTCAGCAGAGTAATCTGACAGGGCAGACACGGCTGCAAACGTATTCACCTTCATTTGATTAACTTTAGATTTTAGATCATCATAAAGTTGCAATACAAATTCCTTAATTTCTTGCTTAAAGGTATTAAGTATTTTAAAGAGATATTCCTGTGTTAAAACTTCTCCAGTAGAGGGCGTAGGAGACAAAGGCTGTGTTTCCAAAAAAGATTCTTTAAATTCTTTAGACACATTTGTAGCAAGACGCTTCTTTGATCTGGGTGCCATAATAAATAAACAAGTAAGCAGCGCTTCGCTCCCCTCTATTTCCAAAGAAAAGAGTTTATTTGTTAAGGAGCGGTCTGCAGGAAGATAAACCCGGCTAAGTACATCCAGTAATCATCCACGGAGAGAAATCGCCATTTTGAAGTCTATTTAAACAAAGAAGTCTTTAAGACGAATGGTGCTGGTATTTAAGATAGTAATAAAAGCATAAATCTCACAGGGGTGGTACCCTCCCGTATCAAATCTAGCTTGAGAAAACTTTGTTTTGTCCTGGGGGGGGCTAGCCTGTCTGGGGCTGCCAAAAAAAAAAAAAGGCAGCTGAGAAGAACTGGCCGGAGATAAAAGCTCCGCTTCGGCTGGATCTAATCTCTTCCACAGCCAAAAAAAAAAGAAAAAGGCTGTGGCTTACGAATAGACCCTAGTCTACGGAGCTATCCTCCCTGCCCCTTTCTTAGCCAAAAAGGGGTGCTATCTATGATCTTATTTAGATATACAGACCAGACCTCTGAGGAGCTCGGTGGAGCCCTCCTCGGCAACAGGCCACGCCCCCAGGAAGTCCTTTGGGATGGTTTTAGTTGCTACCTCTTGTACAATATTGTGAACCTCCATCCATAGATCTAAGAAATCAGATCTAATTTCTTAAATCTGTTTGTCACCTCTATTGTATATTCATCAGGGATATGATTTGTTCATACCTCAATGGCTTAGTTTTTTTCCCTGTCTTCTTCATTTTAAGCCTACATTTTGCAACAAGAAGCTCATGATCTGAGCCACAGTCAGCTCCTGGTCTTATGTTTAATGTCTGTATAGCGCTTCTCCATCTTTGGCTGCAGAGCACATATCAATCTGATTTCTGTGTTGACCATCTGGTGGTGTCCAGGTGTAGAGTCGTCTCTTGGGTTGTTGGAAGAGAATGTTTGTTATGACCATTGTATTTTCTTGACAAAATTCTACCAGCCTGTGATCTGCTTCATTTTGTACTCCAAAGCCAAACTTGCCTGTTTTTCCAGTTAAGTTTTGCCTTCCTACTGTAGCATTCCAATCCCCCATGATGTCATTTTTTGGTGTTAATTCTATAAGGTACTTTATTCCTTCATAGAACTGGTCAACTACATCCTCTTCAGCACCAGTGGTTTGGACATAGACTTGGACTGCTGTGACCTTTAATGGTTTGCCTTGGATTCAAATTGAGATCATTCCCATCATTTTATGTATTGTATCCCAGTATTGCTTTTTCTATCCTTTTATTGACTATGATAGCTATTCCATTCTACTGAGGATTGTTGCCCACAGTAATATACCTGTTGATCATCTGAATTAAATTCACCCACTCATGTCAATTTTAGTTCGCTGATTCCTAAGATGTCAAGGTTTAGTCTTGTCATCTGTTGTTTGATCACATCCAGCTTGCCTTCATCCATGGATCTTACATTCCAGGTTCCTATGGAGTGTTGATCTTTACAGCATTGGACTTTCCTTTCACGACCAGATACATCCACAGCTGAACATCCCTTCAGCTTTGACCCAACCACTTCACTCTTTCTGGCACTACTAGAATTAGTCCTCTGCTCTTCCCCAGTAGCATATTAGACACCTTCTGACATGAAGGGCTCATCTTCCAGAGTCATATCTTTTTGCCTTTTGTTATGGTCCATGGGGTTTTCATGGCAAAGATAGTGGAGTGGGTTGCCATTTCCTTCTCCAGTGGATCACATCTTGTTAGATCTCTCTGCTATGAGCTGTCTGTCTTGGGTGGCCATGCACGGCATAGCTCAGAGCTTCATTGAGCTATGCAAGCCCCTTCACCATGACAAGGCAGTAATGCATGAAGGGGATTTATGTATATACACACATATATACAATACACACGTGTGTGTGTGTGTCTTTGTGTCTTTGTGTCTGTGTGTCTGTGTGTCTGTGTGTCTGTGTACATACAGTGGTGATCTGCAATCAGTTTATCAACCAGTTCTGTGAGTGTGTGCTTTGCGTGCATGTGCAGCATTCAAAATATACCAGTTTCAAGCTTTACAGCCTACCTTCTAAGGAAACCCCAATAAATAAAACAGCTGAGGCACAGAAATCCACTGTGCTGCATGAATCCGCTGAGCTGAAAAATGCAGAAATTTATGACAGGATAGGGTGGGGAAGGGTGGGTGAGGCCAACTGATCATAGGAACTACATAACTACATATGTATGCACAAACACACACACATACACACACAAACACATTTCACATACTTTGTGAATTAAAAATTCTTTCAGTTCTTCTAATATTTACTCACTGACTTTCAATTTATTTGGAGAAATATGTACAACTGCAGCCTTCAAGGCAAATCTGAACAATTTACAACTTGGAATTAATTCCATTTGCCTTTA
Source organism: Thamnophis elegans (assembly GCF_009769535.1). Taxonomy (NCBI): domain Eukaryota; kingdom Metazoa; phylum Chordata; class Lepidosauria; order Squamata; family Natricidae; genus Thamnophis; species Thamnophis elegans. The sequence continues at coordinate 152,055,539 of NC_045542.1, read as the reverse complement.
TACCTGTGGAATTTTATAGATGCTCATGACATTAGATATATGATCAAAGAGTTCGGAATCCATCTCTTCAAGAACTGCCAGCAGGTTCTTTCGTCTTCCACAACTGTAGTTTGGGACGTTCTCCTGTCCTGTAGACAGCACATCCAGCATGGCCTCATATGTCATTCTTGCACTGAAAAAGTTCTGATAGATGTTGTAGCCCAGGGTGATGTTGGGTAAGAGCCAAGGATTCCGGTTGACTTCATGAACAGCCAACAAGAAGGGCAGAATATGGTAGAAAGTGTTCTCACTGCAACGTAAGAAATTTCAACATTGTTTTTTTTTTGCTCTATATCAATGATTTATGTGATCAACTTAAAAGCAATTGTGTTCTTTTTGCCCATAATATAAAATTATTCAGTTCTACAGATAATTCTCTTGCTTTTTACAAGGCGATCTCGACTATGTGTCTGAATGGTCATCTGTTTGGCAACTTTAAATTTTGATTAATAAATGCTCTTTCTTTATTGGTAAACGTAATCAGAATGTCAAGGATAAGCTAGGTGGCATTGATTTTGCAAATGACACTCACTTTGTCAAGGACCTCGGTGTACTTATCGCTGACTGTTTATGCTCCAAAGCTCACTGTATCAGCGTTGTTAAAAAATCATTAAGAGTTGTCAACTTAATTTTGCAAAGCTTTTTTCCTGGAAACATTGTATTGCTAATTAGATCTTATAAAACTTAAGCTAGATCAATTTAAGAGTATTGTTAAACTGTTTGGAATCTCATCATATGTCTCACATAAGAACAATCAAGTGGGTTCAGAAGTACTTCACAAGAAAATTCTTGCACTCTTCTGTATACAATAGAATTCCTTATGCTACTAAGCTTGAAACTCTCACTTTTGATAACTTAGAACTGTGTCGCTTGCTGTCAGGCCTAGGTATTGGTATATAAAGGAACTTTTACAAAATCATCATGTTCCCCAGGAGCCTTTACTCTAAAGCAAATTGGAATGAGCAATAATGAATTTGCCTTTCTCAAAGTGAGGAATTAGGACAAATGAAATCCTTCCTAGAGAAGAAATTGGAGCATGTAAACTCAATCATCAGAATCCTGGATGTGCTGACAATTACCTTTTCAGTTGGTGGGTTGGAGGCTTGGAGAATGAAAATTGGTACAATCGAGCTCCGATTCCTGACATTATTCCAGTAATCCAGTAGTCTCCTGGATGGTAGTAATGGAACCATTCCTTTTCTTCTATTATCACCTTAAATGGACATTTCACCAGCATACTGGCACAGGGAATTTGAGAAAGAAGCTGAAGCAGAAAGAACTGTATATGCAGCAGCAGCAACATTTGACATACACTGCAGGAGATCCTTCCTATACTTCTTTCTTCAGCACTGAGTTAAATCTCAGAGACCACAATTAAAGCGAAGAAGGTCCAGTTTATCCCCGGATTTGGAAGTTTTATCTGTAATTTCAGATTGCTATAGCATTTGCCCAGCTTTACCCAACCTCTGCTCTCATGACAGAAGGAGGCTGTTACAAATCAGCATATCAGATGCTGTCTATCCCATTTGCTGTCACATTGATTGGCAACTAATTGTGGTGTGGAAATTCCAAAGGAGAATAAATAATCATGCTTGTAAAAATTAGAGGGGGAATTGGGAATGAGCATTGACACAAAAGTGTGCAGTTGGAGAAAAGAGTTTTGTTTGACTCAGGAAAATAATCCTAACTTTAGAATCAAGAAAGGAACAATTTGGGGAAGTTTGATTGTTTTTTTTTAGTCTGAAAACTTATTCTTGAGATTCCAAAGCTTAAAATGTGGAAAACCAGTTCAACATTCTTGAACTAGGCAATGGGCCATTATAGTTCCTTCTTATTCTGTCTGATGTGAATGAGGCCATCTTATTCAAAGGTTAGATCAGAGGTGGTATTCAGCTGGTTCAGACCTGTTTATGTAAACCATTAATGGTGACCTGTGGATGGGCCAGCCCCACCCACACCGCCTGGCTCTATGCCATCCTATTTAGCCATATTTTCTGATGTGGATGAGGTCATTGTTCTCAATGGTTAGATCAGAGGTAGTATTCAGTTGGTTGAGACTAGTTCAGGCAAACCATTATTGGTAACCTGCCCACACACCCCAGTTCTATGCCATCCTATTAAGCCACTTTTTTAAAGCCATGTCCATGAGCAAAGTGCAGGTGTGGAAGTTCGCACACATGTGTGGAAGACACACATGCTCACAAAGCGGGCATGCATACGTGGGGCGAACTGGTGGTAAACCTGTGTGATGCCCATCTCTGGGTTAGATACTCTAGAATGGTTGTCCAGATCATGATATATTGAACAACCTATTGGAGGTTGTTAAATGTCTTGTATCTTTCAAAATGCAGAAGACTATCAGTCTTTATGGCTACAAAGAAAATCTAGTCAAACTTCCCTGGGGAATTAAACTGAAAAATAGCTTGTTACTGACTTCTTCATGAAGTGGTGATATTTGCTGTCTCTTACATAGGTAATCTAATAGGGAACCAAGAGATGACGCTATAAGCAATACATACCAACTTTTCCATCTCGAAAAAGGTAACTCTCTTCTAATTTTCTATTAGCCTGTGGTAGCTTTTGGTCCATTTTGTCCATTTCCCCGCCTTTGTTCATGTGTTTTTTCCAAGGTACCCACCATACATTTCTTTCTCGTCAGGTAAACAGAATTCCTTCTGGTAGCAGCCAACTAAATGTCACATTATATTTAATCAGTTGTGCTGTCAAGTATTGATACTGTCTCCTCTGGTCTCCTCTCCTCTCTAACTCTCCTAGGTATTTGTTTTAAGATCAGAATTTCTCTCCCTTTGTACTCCATAAGCTCATCTCTAGTTCTTTTCTATAATTCATATCTCAGCATCTTCTTGGTAAACCTCACGTGCATCTCTTTTGCTAATGTTTGCCTTCTTGCATAGTTCATATGTATTCTGAATATTTTGTCTATTTCTCATAGTATATCATGCTTCTTTTTCTGCAATACTCCAGCCAGCAGCTCTATCATCACCACAACTAGGTCTTCTTCTTTCTCTCCCACAATAGTAAGCTGCCTTTTCCATCTCAAGAAAGATAACTGTCTCTTCTAATTATCTATTAGCCTGTGGTAGCTTTTGGTCCATTTTGTCCATTTCGTTCTCTGTTTGCTCAGCCATTATTTCTATTTTCTGTACCTCTGTTCATTCTTCACTATCATTTTCATCCATCTTACGTATATTCCCCTTCATCTTCCCCATTTCATCTGATCTTATCATGGTTTTTTGACATAACTTCCTCACTTTTGGTCATGGCTTCTTGGATCCATAGTAGCATCACTTCCATACTCTTCACGGAGCTTGACTTCTTCAGGCCTAACAGGCTTTCTCTCATTTGTAGATTAGACTGGCTTGATGCCACCGATGATGTTGCTGATGAAGATGCATATATTAACAAAAACACACACCATCATAGCCATAGTCTTCATTTAATATAAAACCTTATCAGAATATGTCTGGTAACTGTTTATCTGGATTTGTTTCAGAAATTTTTATTAATGTCATTGATGATTTTTATGTTTTTCAGATTATGACAATTGAAGGATATGGTTATGTGAAATAGTTTGAGTTGTTTTAACAACTTTTTACTCAATTATTATAATTCAAAATTCAAATGGAATGAAGAAAGATAAGCAACAACACATAAAACATTACTTCAAACTATGTGATTTAATGCTGAATGTAAACTGAACAAAAATAAAACCCAATATAAGGAGCCTTAGTGAGTTTTCATCATCAGATATTCTTTGGTGTTCAAGTCAGGTCTCAGGATAATAATGTAGCATTTGGGGATAAAGATGCAGCCCAGTAAACCCAAGCTGGAAGCCAGGATGGAGAAGATCTGCACAGCCACCATATATTTCCCCTTGGTGCTCAGGTAGGTAGGGACAAAGGAGATCCAAACACTGCAAAAAACCAACATGCTGAAGGTGATCAGTTTGGCTTCATTGAAAGTCCCTGGCAGCTTTCGAGCCAGAAATGCCACAAAGAAGCAAATGGCAGCCAGGAAACCCATGTAGCCAAGAACAGAGTAGAACATGGTGACAGAGCCTTCATTGAATTGCAGCAGGATCTGTCCTGGTTGGGAATGAAAGTCAGAATCTGGGTATGGGGCAAAGATTCCCAGCCATATGATACAGATGCATACTTGAACACCAGAGCAAGATAAAACAATAGAGTTGGCCAGACTCTTCCCCAGCCATTTCCTCATGACACTGCCTGGCTTCGTGGCCAAAAATGCAACTACCACCATAATAGTCTTTGCCAGCAAGGAAGAGACGGCAACTGAGAAAATGAAACTGAAGGTGACTTGCCGAAGAAGGCAAGTCACTTTCTTGGGATGACCAATAAACAGAAGTGGGGTCAAGAAAGCAAGCAAGAGGGAGATCAGAAGAATGTAGGTGAGGTCCCGGTTGTTAGCTTTGACTATGGGAGTTTCTCGGTATTTAATGAAGATTCCCAGAATAAAGGTGGTGGTTAGGGACAAAGCAATGGCAAAGAAAGCCAGGATGAATCCCAACAATTCGTCGTAGGATAAGAAGCTTATAGTTTTAGGGATACACTGATCCCGCTTCTTATTGGAATACTGGTCATCTGGACACTTTTCACAATGGGCTGCATCTTGGAAAAAAATGGTTAGCATGTATCTGTTTCTGTAATTATAGGAGCATGAAAACAATATCAGAAATCAATTCCTTCATTTTGAAGGAATAAATAATTTCTGCCCATGGATATCCATATGACACAACATTAGTTAAAATAATCAACACTCTTTTTAAAGGCTGAAGATGAATGTGATTATCAGCTTTCAAAACGTCTTTCCTAAAAGCAAGCATGCAATTCAATAGATACCAGAAATCTTTCATTATTTATTTTAATGCTCACATCAACATACAAATTTCCTGATAGATTCCCAATATTTGAAAAGTTTGCAGATGCCTTCAAGAAATGTAATCAAATACGCACAAAAAGCAATAGAGAATTTTGATTGAATCCTGATTTTTTTGCTATTTTTGGAGCCACTTACTGTACCTTCTTGCACAGAATGTGTTCCTTCCATACACAGAGAACAGTCATAGCAGCAAACTGGGGCTCCCTCTCTCACAATCTTGGTGTAACCTGGGGAGCAACTTTCTGTACATCTTGAATAAGGCACCAACTAAACATAAATAGAAAGATTATTTCAGAGCAATGTATGACTTAGAAGGATTTACTGAAATCAACGGGCTTCAAGAAGCTCAGGAGCACATTGAGCAAAACCAGTCAAGAAGTAGTGGCATGAACTTTAATTACTCTACTTGCAAGGGGCAAATGAAAGGCCATACTCTTTCTCTTTCAATCTTCATTGTAAATCCCAAAACAGACTCATTGCCTTATTCTTTCTTCCAAAGGAACATAGCTCCATTACAAAAAGTGTTTCTCCTTATGGCATGTATGAGAATGCTATACCGTATATAGATATAGATACAAATATTTTCTCCATCTTTGCTTTCTCACGAAACCTCCAACATCTAACTTTCTCTAGAGTCCCTATCTTTCTCTCGAACAACTGACCATTGTATCATCATATGTTAATCAAAGGTCGTATTCAGCCGGTTTGGACTAGTTTCCCCATACCGGTAGTGGAAATCATGGGGGGGGGGGGAATCACCACCCCCGCTCACCTTCACTGGCTCTATGCCATCCTATTTAGGCATATTTTTGTGGCCGGGTGCATGCGTGCAAGCAAAGTGCTAAGGCACAAGGTCAGGTGCATGTGTGGAAGGGGCGCCCGCAAAGCAAGTGGACACACAAAGAGCAAATTGGTGGTAACCAAATGTGAAACCCACCACTGATGGTAAAGACTTTTTAAGCTGTCCTCATTTCCCTCACCACATTCTTAATGATAACTTTCTCTCATGCAATTCAGTGGGCTAAACCTTTCATATTCCGGATTGTCTCCCAGACAACTTATCTTTCTTTTCCCTTGAAGGTGTTACACTTCACATTCCAGAAGCTTCTTCAATTCTCACTGAATAGTGGAGTAAGGATGGATTTATATTCATTGCAGTCATCTGGTTGTTAGCAGTCTTTCTGAAAGTTGTTGAGGCCACTTGGAAGTTATCTGTGCCCTCAGGGTCACCTGAATAGTGCAAATGGTTGTGGAATCTTCCACAATTGCTGAGTCTATATCCCGTTTACAACACAGTCTTTTCAGAAGTTCCAAATCTTTCCATCTTCCACCATTCAGTGAGAACTGAAGAAGCTTCTTGGATGATAAGTGAAACATCTTCAAGGGAAAACAAAATCTAGGTGCCTTTTGAAAAAGCATCTTTGGCACAACCATGACCTGCATGATTGAGAATCTGCATAGACATTCTGGATTTTCTCTTACTGAAAACAAGATGAGTTGATGTACAATAAATAATAGCAACATATTCCAGTTTAATAATGTACATTGCAAATCCGGCAATACAATGCAGCAGGTTCCAGTGTGTGATAGATTAAAACTTCTAAAGTAAAATGATATCTGTCAGAATATTCATGACTGGGAGAGACATGCGAACAAGGTCAGCCAATGAATAGGCATAGCAACTAAGTCAGCCAATGGGAGCTTAAACAGATCTGAGTCTGTACAAAGAATTGGAAACAGAAATTTAAGTAAGAAGTCTGAGAATGTCTTAGCAGTATTAAGCAGTCTGATGCTCTGTGAAGTAAATTAGCAATCTGTCTGGGCCTGTCTGTTGATATGAAACTAACTGGTTGTGTTTGCCTGTAACTCTCCTGCCTTGTGTTTTCTTGGAAGAACCTCCTGTTGGTATTGTACATTTATTCATCTAGTCTTATGTATATAAAGAAGTTAATGAATAAAGCTGAATCCAGTTATCTGTGTGTGCTTTCTGGATTTGAATTTATGCAACAAACTCTGATAATAAATTAGCTAATAAATTAATGAGGCTTTAAGTTCTCTTTTTTTGAAAATTATCTCAGTTGGCCTCAATAAGAATTATTTCTGAGGAGAAAAAAATTCCACATATGGAAAAAAGTAGAAAAGCAAATCCAAGCAACTTCAACTACTTTGTTAATAACGTTGGCCATTTGATGGTACTTTGATTGACAGAAATCTTCACTTCCAAGGAGGCTTGTCTTTCTACATATCCAATTTTCACCGCCACATCTGATTTGTTCAAAAGTGATGTCCACTGCATGATATCAAAGCCACTAACAGGAACTCCATTTGCTTCAAAAGAAATCCCATTTCTAGAAATATTGTGATGTTGGAAGTTTCTCAGGAACTTATAAAGCTGCAGAAACAGAAAAAACAACATGACAATTTGAGACTTTATTTAATGTTTTTCTTGCTATTATTCTGGATTGGAGGTTCTCTGAATAATTCAAGCTCTTCAAATCACTATTACCATCTGAAACAGAATGATTCAGCATCAATTGAACCTCAAAGGAGAAGACTTACCTGCCATGGATGCACAATCTGGGGTGATTGGTGGTATCCATCCTGCATTCTCCTCTTACTCCATTGGGAGGAAGAAGCAGCACTGAGGACCCAGGCCACAACTTGAATTATTTGGGAAATACTGGAGGAATCCTGAGATAGGATTCTTGCAATCACATCATGGGGTGGAAATTCCCAATTCTCTTTTTCTCTGCATTTTTTCCAAACTTTCTTAGATAACAGAGGACTTGAATAGGAACATTGGAATGCTTCCTTTCCATACAATGTGACCATAGATGCATAAGAATTAAAGTCATAATACTGAGCCGTTCTCTTTGTCTGGAGGAGGAAGGAAAACAAAGCATATTTATTTTGGAGATCAACTGAGCGGTCAAAAATATTTACACTTAAAGCTGTCAAAGTTGTTGCAATCCACACCCTTCCTACAAGGGGTGTATTAGTCTTATCAATTATTTGTATTATTAATGTTAACATTCCAAAGGCCTGAAAATCCAGTTGGCAGATTATAATTTCTATTTGACTCTTGATAAGAGAAGAGAACATTTTCTTTTTTTCTTGCATGACAGTTTCTCCAGCCCTTGTCTGCATATTTGTTTCTGGGACGACTGCTGAAAGGACAATGCAAATCCCATTTTTTAGAGAGAGAACTTCTAAGTGTCTTTTGAATTTTTCTCCTTTTTCATTGTCCTGAGAAAGGAGGCCGATCCACGTCCATCGGAAGTGCAGGAGAAGCTGGACAATGGCTGAGTAAGGAGGTTCTTGGTTTGGGGTCAACCGATATGAAAAAGGCAAACGATGATTTTGCTCAGCCATCTGGTTGATGACACTGTAGTTGATCTAAAGATAAAAGAGAAGGTATTGGTAGTTTGTGCCTGTTTTAATGATAAATGTCAGATGATAAATCTAAGAGCCTTTCCCCACTGCTGAGAGAAGTTTCAAACAATAACTGTATGAATTTTGCTAGTTCTCTTGACGTTCTGTCCTGTTGTCTTATATGCTCCCTTTGAAACCAGGGAGCTCTAAATTATCTGTGGGTTCATGGGTGGTCCTCATAGAGCAGACCCTCCTGGTTACATTATAATTCACATGTCAGCTGCGACTTCATTTAGTAATCAGGAAAGAAACCACTCAACTCCATTTGTTTGAAATTGAGTGTACTTTTACTAATTATAAACAAACAGTAGCAAAGCTAAGCTGAATCTGGTTAATTAGGCACGAAAGCAAATAATATCATGTATAATTCAATCCCCTCCCCTTGGCACCCCAGTCCATAGTCCAATTATAATGTGCCCAACTGTCAGGTGGGAGATAACTTCAAAAGTCATCATCAGGATGGAATGCTGGACAATTAACCTTGGCGGGAAACTCCCTTCCTCCACATGCGCAGTAAGATGGTCAGGTCAGGTTCTAGAATCTTCCTCCAGCACATCATGATTCCCCTCCCAAATACCATGCCCCCCTCTCCATTTCAATGGCAGCCGAAGCAGCAGCAAAGCAGAGGCTGACATCACCAATCCACTCAGCCCATTAATGGGAAGTCTTCTAGGCAAGCAGGATACCTAGTCCAGGGGTATCAAACTCAAGGCCCAGATCCAGACTGCAGGGTGTTTAGATATGGAAATAGCAAAGGACTGGCCCACGGTGCTCTGCCAGTGAAAAGGGAGCTAGAGCATGCCCCCTGAGCTCCATTATGGTTGGCAGAGGGTTGTAGGAGGCCATACCAGCAGAAAACAGAGCTCAGGAGCGTGGTTTTGCTGGCAGAGCATTTGGGCTACCAAAGGTGCCCCCTGACACAAGTGATGACATGATGGCCACACCCATCTTGGCCACATCTCCCCCCCAAGGTCAAACACAACCCTGATGCAGCCCTCAATGAAATTGAGTGATACTCCTGCCCTTTCCAACCCCCTGCTCAAGTAGGAGACCCACTACCCCTTAGACATATGACTCTCCAGTCTCTTCTTAAAAAATCCCAGTTATGAAGCAACCACAATTTCTGAAAGCAAGCTGTTCCAAACGGTTAATTGTCCTCAAAGTCTTAATTCCAGGTTGCTTCCCTCCTTGTTTAGGTTCTCTTGCTTTGGAAAATAAATTGACCTTTTATCTTTTTAAACTGACAAACACATTAATTTCTCATAGATATTGCTTATTTGATTCTTTCTTATGTTGGGCTTGAAATATTGTTTGTTATATTCTCCCCCACAGCAATTGTTTAATATTGGTATATTATTTCATTGTCTTCATTCATATATTAGATTTCAAATATTTCTATACAAAGTCTTAAATTGGCTGAATTTCTTTCAGACATTTGAAATGCAGAACTCGGATTAATAACCTTACTTTAAAGCAGACCCAGTGCCTGTGGAGACCCAAGGCAGGATTTGAGGGGGAGGAGGAAGTATGGGGATCCCAATGGATTGTAAATGAGCATGAGGTATCAGCAGTGGTGGGTTTCAAATAATTCCACCACCGGTTCACTAAAAATGTTAGTGTATGTGCTTCCATCATGCGCAAAGTTTGTCCGAACAGCCTTTCGGGGCCTGCTCCCCTCCATCTCTGCTCTCCGGGGCAACAGATGCTTCTCTCAGCAGCATTGGGAGAGCGTCTTGTGCAATTTAGCAGCTGTGAGCCGATTCTTTTCTCTAAGTCCTACCCGAAAAGTGCTGCGACTGAGAGAAACAGCATTCAACACGACTGCTGCTTCTCTGTGCTACAGTGCTTTCTGGATGGGACTTAGAGAAAAGATGCAGTTCACAGCTGCTAAATTGCACAAGATGCTCTCCCACCAAGAGCAGCAATAGAGAGAAGTAGCTGTCAACCCAGGGAACACATAGAGCCCAGGAAAATGAAATCTGTCACTACCTCCATTCCTTCCCCATCTATTTGCCAGGAATTGAGAGGGCAGGACACCATGATCTTAGTTTTCTTAATGTTAGGTTTCAAGATAACTTTTGCACTCTCCTCCTTCACCCGCATCAAGAGGCTCTTTAGTTCCACCTCGCTTTTTTCCATTATAGTGGTATTATCTGCATATCTAAGGGTGTTGATATTTCTCCCGGCAATCTTAATTCCAACTTGTGATTCATCTAGCCCCACCTTTCTCATGATGTGTTCCAGTGGTAGGTTTCAATTTATTTTACTACTGGTTCACTTGTACATGCACACATTTGCTCGCAAGTGAGGCTTCTGAGCATGTGAAGAAGTGTTTGGGCAGGTAGGCAGAGCTTCCTGGCTATGCCACTACCAATTCACCTGATTTGGGGCAAACTGGCAAAAATTCACCTCTGCTGTGTTCTCCATATAAGTTAAATTGGCAGGACAACAGTATACAGCCTTGCCTAATCCCTTTCTTAATTTTGAACCAATCAGTGGTTCCGAGTCCAGTTCTCACTGTTGCTTCTTGACCCACATATACGTTTCTCAAGACACCAATAAGGTGGTCTTGCACTCTCATCTCTTTAAGAACTTGCCACAATTTGGTGTGATCCACACACTCAAAGACTTTAGCATAATCAATGAAGCAAAAGAAGATGTTTTTATTGAACTTGCTGGCTTTCTCTATGATCCAGCATATATTGGCAATTTGATCTGTAGTTCCTCTGCCTCTTCGAAATCTTGCCTACACTTCTGGTAGTTCTCGGTCTACATACTGCTAGAGCAAAGCTTCTAGGATTTTGAGCATAACTTTGCTAGCATGTGAAGTAAGTGCAATGGTGCAGTAGTTTGAACATTATCTGTTATTGCCGTTCTTTGGAATGTAAACTGAATTTTCCAATTTTGTGGCCACTGTTGAGTTTTCCAAATTTGCTGGCACATTGAGTTTAGCACTTTTATTGCATCATCTTTTAGGATTTTGAATAGCTCAGGTGGAATACTATCACCTCCACTAGCTTTGTTGTTTCTCACACTTCCTAAGATCCATTTGACTTCACAATTCAGAATGTCCGGCTTGAGGTCAGTGATCACCCCATTGTGGTTATCAGGGATGTTAAGCTCATTCTTTTATAGTTCTGCTGTGTAATTTTGCCACCTCTTCTTAACCTCTTCTGCCTCTGTTAGGTCCCTGCCATTTTGGTTCTTTATCATGCCCATCTTTGCATGAAATGTTCCCTTAATATCTCCAATTTTCTCAAAAAGTTCTCTGGTCCTCCCTATTCTATTGTTTTCTTCTATTTCTTTTCACTGTTCATTTAAGAAAGCATTCTTATCTCTTCAAGCTATTCTCTTGAATTTTGTATTCAGTTGGGTGTATCTTCCCCTTTCTCCCTTGTCTTTCACTTCCTGTCATTCCTCAGCTATTTGTAAAGCTTCCTCAGGCAGTCATTTTGCTTTCTTGCATTTCTTTTTCTTTGGGATGGTTTTAGTTGCTACCTCTTGTACAATGCTGTGAACCTCCATCCATAGATCTAAGGAATAAAATCTAATTCCTTAAATCTATTTGTCACTTCTACTGTATATTCATCAGGGATATGATTTAGTTCATACCTGAGAGGTTTAGTGTTTTTCCCTATCTTCTTCATTTTAAGCCTACATTTTGCAATGAGAAGTTCATGATCTGAGTCCCAGTCAGCTCGCGGTCTTATGTTTACTGACTTTATAATGCTTCTCTATTTTTGGCTGCAGAGCACATAGTCAATCTGATTTCCGTGTTGACCATCTGTTGATGACCATGTGTAGAATCATCTCTTGGATTGTTGGTAAAGAGTGTTTGTAGCCTGTGCCCTGCTTCATTTTGTACTCCAAGGCCAAATTTGCCTGTTATTCCAGTTATCTTTTGCCCTCCTACTTTAGCATTCCAATTGCCCATGATGATAAGGAGATCATTTTTGTGTTAATTTTATAAGGTAGTACTGATAGTACTACCAGTAGTACTAGAACTGGTCAACTTCATCCTCTTCCACATCAATGGTTGGGGCATGGACTTGGACAACTGTGATGTTGAATGGTTTGCCTTGGATTCGAACTGAGAACATTCTGTCATTTTGGGGATTGTGCTTTTTCTACTCTTTTATTGACTATGGAGGCTACTCCATTTCGTCAGAGGGCTTCTTGCCCACAGTAGTATATCTGATGGTCATCTGAATTAAATTCAGACATTCATGTCCATTTTAGTTCGCTGATTCCTAAGATGTCAATGTTTAGTCTTGTTATATCTTGCTTGTCATCTAATCTCTGACCACATCCAGCTTGCCTTGATTCATGGATCTTACATTCCAACTTCCTATGGAGTGTAGATCCTTTACAGCATCAGACTTTCCTTTCACCACCAGATACATCCACAGCTGAGCATCCTTTTGCCTTTGACCCAGCCGCTTCACACTTTCTGGTATTACTAGTACTAGCCCTCTGCTGAGTCTAAAGTACTAGTACAAAATGCACCAATTTCAAGCTCTACAGCTTACTGTTTGGGCAGTGCCGGTAACTAAAACAGCTGAAGCACAGAAATCCACTGTGCTGTGTGAATCAGCTGAGCTGGAAAATATAGAAATATAGGACATGATAGGATGGGGGCAGGTTGGGGGGGGACAACTGATCACAGGAACTACATAATTACATATGTATGTACACACACACACACACTTCACATACTTCACATACTTGAGTGAATATTCACATGAATATTTACTCTCTGACTTTCAAATTATTTGGAGAAATTTATTTTGGAGAAATATGTACAAGTGCTGCCTTCTAGGCAAATCTGAACAATTTACAACTTGGAATTAATTCCATTTGCCTTTATACCTGTGGAATTTTGTAGATGCTCATGACATTAGATATATGATCAAAGAGTTCAGAATCCATCTCTTCAAGAACTGCCAGCAGGTTCTTTTGTCTTCCACATCTGTAGTTTGGGATGTTCTCCTGTCCTGTAGATAGCACATCCAGCATGGCCTCATATGTCATTCTTGCACTGAAAAAGTTCTGATAGATGTTGTAACCCAGGGTGATGTTGGGTATGAGCCAAGGATTCTGGTTGACTTCATGAACAGCCAACAAGAAGGGAAGAATATGGTAGAAAGTGTTCTCACTGCAATGTAAGAAATTTCAACATCTTTCTTTTTTTTTGCTCTATATCAACGATTTGTGTGATTAACTTAAAAGCAATTGCATTCTTTTTGCCAATGACATATAATTATTCAATTCTACAGATAATTCTGTAGTTTTGCAAAGTGATCTTGACTATGTGTCTGAATGGTCATCTGTTTGGCAACTTCAAATTTCGATTAATAAAGGCTCTGTCTTATATATTGGTAAATGTAATCAGAATGTGAAATATAAGCTAGGTGGCATTGATATAGCAGATGACACTGTTTGTCAAGGACCTAGGCGTATTTATCACTGGTGATTTATGCTCACTATAACAGCATTTCTAAAAAAAAGAATTAAGAGTTGTAAACTTAATTTTGTAAAGGTTTTTCTGGAAACATTGTATTGCTATTTAGAGCTTATAAAATTTACACTAGACCAATTTTAGAGTATTGTTCAACTGTTTGGAAACCCCACCATATATCTGACATCAGTACAATCAAGCAGGTTCAGAAGTACTTTGCGAGAAAAGGCTTCTTGCATTCTTTTTGCATTCTTCTGTATGCAATAGAATTCCTTATGCTACTAGGCTCAAAATTCTCAGCTTGGATAACTTATAACTGTGTTGCTTGCAATCAGATCTCGGTATTGCATACAAAATTATACATAGTAATGTTTTACCTGTAAATGTCTTTTTCTTTTTTAATCTCAATAATATGTGTGCAAACATCTGCTTTAAACTCCATGTAAATCATTCTAAACTTGAATGTAAAAAATATGATTTCTGTAATAGAATTGTGGAAGTCTGGCACGCCCTACCTGATTCAGTTTTTTCAGCTGCAAATTTTCACAGTTTCAGTCATAAATTGACTTCTCTGGATCTTACTTTATACTTAAATGGCCAGTAGAAGATGTGTGCATAAGTGCACCAACAGGCCTATAGTCCCAGTAATTATATTTTTATTCTCTTATTCTTGTTCTTGTTTTTGTTTGACCAATTCCAATAAATAAATAAATAGGCAAAGCCAGCAGCCACGAGACCAGCTGGGAAAAAAGCAAGCTGTGCTTAGCCTTGCGGAAACCCAGCCAGACAAATCATTGTTGGGGGGGGGGGTGTCTTCAGACTGAAAACCTGTCCTTGAGGGACAGAGGAGAAGAAGGGATGGCTCTGATGACCTAGAGGAACCGGCAGTTTCTTGAGAGGTCAGAGAAAACACCTTCAAACTGGCAGTGGGGGCAGCAGCCATAATTGAATAACCGCTACAAAGCTGGGGCAACTGGACTAAGTTATTGTGCAGGAATGGTGCTGGGAACAGAGTGTTGAAACTGGATGAGTGATTGACCAACTCACAGAGAAAGAGAAAAACTGATCTTATTCTTTAAAAAAGTCCCGGAGCAGAATTAGCGGCTAACTGATATACAGGGAATGTTATTGAAAAATTGAGAAATGAAGCAGCGGAGATTAAACACCAAAGCCTCAGAGGATTTCGTCTTCTGCAGTTTGGAAGTGAAGAAAAATTAACAACTAAAAGAAAGAGCCCAGGGGGAAGTCTCTTTTCTTCTTATCTGATTCTATTCTTGGTGGATTAAAAGTGTTTTTGATGGCTATTGACAGCTAGTTTGGGATTGTATTGCAGTTTGGAGAGAGTCATTTACTGAGGAGCAGAAAATAGAAATATAAAATAAAATAAAAATTGAAATATAGTGAAAGCGTTAACAAAGGATGATGGTTACAAGTACCTATGCATATTGGAAGCAGATAATATCTTGAATTGAAAAGTCAAAGATCAGGACAAAAGGAATACATCAATACAAGGGCAGTTCCAGTGGTATGCTACTCAGCTGGAATCATCAACTGGACTTTGGCTGAACTGGAAAACATGGACTGGAAAACACACAAACTTTTGAATGTGTACCATGCTTTGCATCGACAAAGTGCCATCGACAGGTTGTACCTGCCAAGAAAAATAGAGGGCAGGGGGCTATTGCAAATCCATCAAACTGTAGAAGAAGAAAAATGAAGTTTGATTGATCATGTGAACCAAAATGCAGAAAAATTGCTACAGGCTGTGAAAATGGAGAACAGCATAAAAACAACAGAAACAAAGGCAGAGTATAAGGAAAAACAGCTGGATGACAGATTAAATATATGGAAAACCAAAGCTTTGCATGGACAGCTCTTGAAAATCATTGGAAAATGTGATGATGACATGTACATGGTTTAAGATGGGAACTATCAAGAAAGAAATGGAAGGTTTAATACTGGCTGCTCAAGAATAAGCACTACAAACTAATGACATGAAAGCGAAGATACAAAAATCCACTGACAACCCAAACTGCTGACTTTGCGATAACAAAGTCGAAACTGTTTCATATTTAATATGTGAATGTGGAAAAATTGCTCAAACTGATTACAAAGCTATAGGACCGAGTTGCTAAATCAATCCACTGGTCATCATGTAGAACATAAAGTGGAAAAAGTTATCGACAATGAGAAGGTGAAGTTCTTATGGGACTTTCGAATACAAATGGATCATCATTTGGAGCACAACATGGCAGATATCCCAGTTGAAGAGGGCCAAAACATACAATTTGTTGATATCACTGTTCCAGGAGATGCCAGAGTTGAAGAAAAAGAACTAGAAAAAAATGTTCAGTTGGCTGAGTTTCATGTTTAATGAATAAAGTAAATAATAACAACAATAATAGACTCAAAAGCAAACTGAGGAAGAAAGGGAGGAAGAGGCTGCTGAAATGGATGAAGATAAAGAACAAGGAAGCACTGAAGAGCAAGCACCAACAGCTCAATTAGCTGAGAAAATAAAGCATCAAATGGAAGATGTTGTTTGCCAAAGCTGAACCAAGTGAACCGGAAAGAATTGTGAAATATACTAAATAAGGTCAATGAGGTGCAAACCATTCAAACCACTACATTATCTGAAACGAACCAGCTGATGTGTGCAGCAGCCTTAATAATCACCAAAAAATTGGGTTTGAAAATACAAAGGAACCAAAGAGGTAAGAAGGGGAAGCCTAAGTGGAAAATTCAGTTGGAATTGAAAATCAAAAAAATTTGGGAGACTCGAGCAACTTGAAAACCTTAAAGCAAGGTCAGCTAAAGAACAAACAGGTCAAAAGCAGCCTGGAAGCAAGATACGATTTGGACAACAAGGAGATTGCGGTAGTAATTGAAGAGCTGAAGCAGAGGGTTGTTGCAGTTGCTAAAAATATTAAAAGATATGAAAATCGAGTAACTCATTTGAAGGAAAACTCACAGTTCAGAGGAAATTAGCACCAGTTTTATGAGAGCTTAGAAAGGGGAGATGGAGTAACAACAAATGAAAAGCTGAATAAAGAGAAAGCTCTTAAATTCTGAAAGAACTTGTGGGAAAACAAGAAGCACAACAGAAATGCAAAAAGGATCAAACAGGTTGAGGATTCTATGAAAGTGCATAAAATGGAAGATGTGAAAATAACAAAAGAAATGGTGTAAAGGCAGTCAAGAAAAGTGAAGAATTGGAGTGCACATGGACCAGTTGAGCTACATGGCTTCTGTCTAAAGGCACTTAGAAGTATGCATGAAAGATTGGAAGCCCAAATGAACCAGATCTTTAAAAAAAATTAAAATGATGAATGGATGACAACTAGAAGGACATTATTGCTCCAAAAAAAATAAAGAAAGAGGAAAGGACTCTGGGAACCATAGGCCAATCACCTGCTTGCCAACAACACACAAGTTACTTACTCACATCACTGCAAATCAAATTTAGGGATACTTGAAAATAAATGACTTGCTTCCTATAGAACAGAAAGGATGCTGCAAAAATTCAAGAGGAACAAAAGGACCAACTGCTGATTGACAAGCTAATCGTAAAGAATTCAAAGAAAAAACAAACCAACATGTTCATGGCCTGGATAGAATATAAGAAAGCATTTGATTCAGTTCCCCACAGCTGGATCAAGAAATGCCTGAAAATCTTTGGCATAAGCAGCAACATAAAAAATTTTATGGAAACTTCAATGACCTTCTGGAAAATGAGGAAGACCTCCAAGGTCCCGTCCAACTCTGCTATTCTAAGATATTCCTTTTATTTAAACCAAAAGGAACAAGAAAACCACAAAAGTGGCAAAAGTGTTAAAGGGTGGAAAGAGAGTGCGGAGAGGGTGATAGGAATTAGAGAGTAAATGTAAGGAAGGGGAAGAAACAGTTGGGAGAAAATACACAAGATCTCCCTCTATTCTAAGGTATTCATTCAATCACTTTATTAGGAGTTAATGTTTAACTATTGTTAATAAATAAATAAAATATGAATAAACAGGTTGCTGACTCTCCACAGTACCAAAGTAATTTTGAAAGCAGGCAGAACCCCATCCAGGTCAGAGTCATCGTGGGACAGTGTTGACAATGCCCAGTGTTGAGGCTGACACTTGTGGAAGAACTTAAAAGGAACTTTTACAAAATCATCATGTTCCCCAGAAGCCTTTCCTCTAAAGGAAATTGCGGTGAGGAATGGGGGAATGGAGAGTGAGGAATCGGGGAAGGAATCGGGGAATGGAAATCATTCCTAGAAAAGACATTGGAGCAGATAAACTCAATCACCAGAATCTTGGATGTGCTGACAATTACCTTTGCAGTTGGTGGGTTGGAGGTTTTGAGAACGAAAATTCATACAATCGAGCTACGATCCCAGACATTATTCCAGTAATCCAGTAGTCTCCTGGCTTGTAGTAATGGAACCATTCCTTTTCTTCTATTATCACCTTAAATGGGCATTTCACCAGCATACTGGCACAGGGAATTTGAGACAGAAGCTGAAACAGAAAAAGCTGTATATGCATCAGCAACAACATTTGATATACACTGCAAGAGATCCTTCCTATAGTTCTCTCTTCAACACACAGTTAAATCACAGAGTCTACAATTTCAGATTGCTACAGTATTTGCCCAGCTTTACCCCAACCTCTGCTCTCATCACAGAAGGAGGCTGTCACAAATCAGAGTATCAGGTGCTGTCTATCCCATTTGTCGTCCCATTGATTGGCAACTAATTGTGGTGGTGGAAATTCCAAAGGAGAATAAATAATACATGTTTGTAAAAATTAGAAGGGGAATTGGGAATGAGCATTGCCACAAAAGTGTGCAGTTGGAGAAAAGAGTTTTGTTTGACTCAGGAGAATAATCCTATTTTGAGAATCAAGAAAGGAACAATTTGGGGAAGTTTGATTGTTTTTTTTTAGTCTGAAAACTTATTCTTGACATTCTAAAGCTTCAAATATGGAAAAACAGTTCAATATTCTTAAAATAGGCAATCAGCCACTATATATCCTTCTTATTCTGTCTCGTGTGGATGAGGCCATGTTTCTCAATGGTTAGATCAGAGGTGGTATTCAGCTGGTTCAGACCAGTTTAGGCAAATGGTTAATGGTAACCTGTGGGTGGCTCCACCCCCACCATGCCCCCACCACGCCCCTGCCCTGCCCATACACCTGGCCCTATGCTGTCTTATTTAGCCATAATTTTTAAGCCATGTTTGTGAGGAAAGCACATGCATGGAACATCGTGCACATGTGTGGAACGTGCACATGCTCACAAAGTGAGCATGCACACACGGGGCGAACCGGTGGTAAATTTATGTGAAACCCACCTATGGGTTTGATACTCCAGATAAGAAATATTGAATAATCTATTGGAGGCCTTTGTTAAATGTCTTATATCTTTCAGAATGTGGAAGTTTATCTGTCTTCATGGTTACAAAGAAGATCTGGTCAAAATTCCCTGGGGCATTAATCTGAAAAATAGCTTGTTACTGACTTCTTTATGAAGTGGTGATATTTCCTGTCTCTTACATAGATGATCTAATAGGGAACCAAGAGATGATGCTGTAGCAGTGCAATACCACAATGGCTGAAGGTGAAGGACTAAAAAAAATCTGAGGAGCTGAGCCCAGGGCCATTGCTATGTGATGTGCAGGTATGAGTTCTTCTGCTAATTCTGCATCTGAGACCTTTCTGCATTGCACCCTCTGAAACTATTTAATGGAGTATAAGTTAATGAGTTACATATATTGCCTGGACAATCAGTTGCTTCAAGGTTGAACATTAATCTGAAGCTCTGATTCCAAAGGTGTAGACTCCAAAGTATGGACTCCAAAGATACGGGCCAGCTGTGGGTCCTGACGGAATCCATTGGTGATCCCTGTGCTGTGAGACTTCCGCCAGGTTTGAAGACAGGTATCACCCAAAACTGATAGAAAACCATGCATGCCATGACAAAATCATACCCAAATTATTACTACAATGGACTCTGTACTTTGGAAGGCCACCACCACCATCACCATTACAGTCTTGTCAGCAAGGAAGACACGACAACTGAAAAAACAACACTGAAAATGGTTTGTTGAAGGAGAAAGGCCATTTTCATGGAGGGACCAATAAAGAGAAGGGAGGTCAAGAAAGAAAGCAGGAGTGAAACATGGAGGATTTAGGTGAGTTTCCGATTGTTGGCTTTTTCTTTGGGAGTTTCTCGATATTTAATGAATATTCCCAGAATAAAGGCAGTAGTTATGGTTATGGATAAAGCAATGACAAAGAGAGTCAGGATAATACCCAGAATTTCTTTATAAGATAAGAAAATTATTCATTTATTTATTTATTTTAAAGGTTGCCTCATTGTCATACTGTCTAGTCTTTTCTTTCTTTTTAAAAATATACTTTGTATTATGCATTTTTCTTTATTATACATCACGTTTCCATTTCTGCAATGACAGGCTACGGTCGGTATCAAGTCTCTTTTAACTATATATAGTATTATACACTATAATTATCACCATTATTCTCATAGTCATACAATGTAGTCTCTTTTAAATATACAGAATATTCAACATTATAGTTATAACCATTAATCTCATAGTTATACCACAATACTCTATACACTTATCACTCTATATCTGTGATGGTAAATCTGTGGCATGAGAGCCAAAGGTGGCATGCACAGCCATTTATGAGGGCACACAAGGCATTGCCCTGGCAACTCCAGCACACCTGTGTGAGCTGGCCAGCTGATTTTGGTCTTGATTTTCACCCTCCGGAGACTTTCTGATGCCTCCAGAGGGAGAAAAATGGCCCAATAAGCAAATCGGAAGTTCGGGAATGGACTTCCAGTTTGCGTGTTTGGATGTTTTTCATCCTCTGGAGATTTCGGGGAAGCCTCTTGAAGCCTCCGGAGGGAGAAAAACCATCCAACATGCAAAATGAAAGTTTGGGAACAGACTTCCGGGTTGCCCATTGATCTGTTTTTCTCAGGCTTTTTCTTTTCAGGCTTCTTTTCACTTATATATAGGTCTTACACTTAGCAATAGCAATAGCAGTTAGACTTATATACCGCTTCATAGGGCTTTCAGCCCTCTCTAAGCGGTTTACAGAGTCAGCATATTGCCCCCACAGTCTGGGTCCTAATTTCCCCCACCTCGGAAGGATGGAAGGCTGAGTCAACCTTGAGCCGGTGAGAATTGAACTGCCGAACTGCAGATAGCAGTCAGCTGAAGTGGCCTGCAGTACTGCACTCTAACCACTGCGCCACCTCGACTCTTCTAGTTGGCCTTATCTCTTTCTACCCTTTCTGTCCCTTTGTTCTTGCACCTTCTCATTCTGCCCGCTTTTTTTCCCACCCTCACTCTTTCTTCTTGATCTAAAGCTTTTCTTCTACTTGAAATTCATGCAATTTATCCAAGGTATCCACCTTAATTTTTTTGTCTTGCCAGGTAACCAGAATTCCTTATAGTATCAGCCAATTGAACGTCACATTATATTTAATCCTTTGTGCTGTCAATAATCGATACTGTCTCCTCTGCTCTTCTCTCTTCTCTAACTCTCCTCGGTATTTGTTTTAAGATCAGAATTTCTCTCCCTTTGTACTTCATAAGCTCATCTCTAGTTCTTTTGTATATTTCATCCCTCAGCGTTTCTTGGTAAACCTCACATTCATCTCTTTTGGCAATGTTTGCCTTCTTGTATAGTTTGTATGGATTCTGAATATTTTGTCTAGTTCTTGTACATCATGCTTCTTTTTTCTATATTCTTTTTTCTCCAGCCAGCAGCTCTATCATCATCTCAACCAGAGCTTCCTCTTTCTCTTTCACAATATTCTGAAATATCAGACAATAGCTGCCTTTTCCATCTCGACAAAGATAACTGTCTCTTCTAATTTTCTATTAGACTGTGGTAGCTTTTGGTCCATTTCATCCATTTTCCCCCTGTTTGCTCAGACCTTATTTCTATTTTCTGCATCCTCTGTTTATTCTGCGCTATCATTTGCTGGAAGTTCCCTATCTTTTCATCCATCTTACGTATATCCCTCTTCATCTCCCTCGTTTCATTTTTGAACTCATCAGGGTATTTTGACGTAACTTCCTGACTTTTGGTCATGGCTTCTTGGATCGATAATAGCATTGCTTTCATACTCTGCATGGAGCTTGACGTCTTCAGGCCTAATTAACAGTCTTCAATTGTTGATTAGATGGGCTTGATGCCTCCGATGATGTTGCTGATGAGGATGTAGATGAGGTTTTCTGTCCTATCTTTCATATGTTCTGTGGGCATGGCCTATTTTGTGGTGATGGCTTATTCGGACATGTGACTGGGTGGGCATGGCCAACATGATGTCAATCCCCAGGAGATGTCATGAATTGGGTAAAATGTGGTGAAGCCCACTTAACAACACTCTTGCTTAGCAACCAACATTTTGGGCTCAATTGTAGTCATATGTCAAGGACTATCTCTGCCTTCTTCCACATGGCAGCCTTGTGCTAGTCAACTCCTTCTCCTTTCTGGCAATTTTCCTGTCTGTTAGAGGAATAATCCAGATAATCTAAGGTGTCCTGTTGCAGCATGGGGTTGGAATAGATGACCTCTGATTAGACTTCTAGCCCTAAATTGCTGTGCTGTTTTTTTTTTCTTTCTTTTTCTCTTCCTTCTGTGGGAAACAACCAACAACTCCCCCCCCCCAAATAAAATATTACTCCTAGAAAGGCTCATTCCATATGCCTGCCAGATAGATAATGAGATAATGAATCTTTTAAAAACGCAAAGCCCATATTGCACAAACCCCTAAACTTCAAACTTCCTTTTGAGTTTTTCAATTTAAAGCAGGTTTCAATTTAAAGTTTGCAGAATTAAGACTTTTGGATTTCAACTCCCAGAATTCCATAGCCAGCAAGCAATCTTGGCTATATATATATATATATATATATATATATATATATATATATATATATATATATATATATATATATATATATATATATATATATATATATATATATATATATATATATATATATAGGGTTTCTGTCGTGATGGTCTCTTGTGACGAGCCGATAGACAGATAATGGAAACAGTTAGCTTCCTCCCATAATTGGGGCATACCAAGGGTTGTGACACTTGTCACAAGAGTCCATCACGACAGAAACCCAATATTTTTACTGTTGCCTTTGTTACACATTTTGTGTTTTATATATATATATATATATATATATATATATATATATATATATATATATATATATATATATATATATATATATATATATATATACACACACACACACACACACACACACACACACACACACACACATATATATGTGTGTGTGTGTGTGTGTGTGTGTGTGTGTGATATTTATGCTGATAAATAAATAAAGGGAGACTAGTATAGATCTATTTCAAGCTAATTAGCTCCCATCAGCTAGCCACACCCTTGTTGGGAATCGAACCTGTGCTCTACTGCCTCTTAGGCAGATGTGTTAACCATTGAGCTACAGAGCTCGACTCCTTATCAGCCAGCCAGGGTGAGAGGTATATATTTAAAGTCACAACCCCTGGTATGCCCAAATATGGGAGGAAGGTCACACTTCCACTCTCTGTCTTCGGCTCGTCACAAGAGACCATCCAGACAGAAACCCAATATTTTTTACTGTTGCCTTTTTGTTACATTTGTTATATTTATGCTGATAAATAAATAAAGGGAGACTAGTATAGATCTATTTCAAGCTATTTAGCTCTCATCAGCTAGCCACACCCTTGTTGGGAATCGAACCTGTGCTCTACTGCCTCTTAGGCAGATGTGTTAACAATTGAGCTACTTTAAATATATACCTCTCACCCTGGCTGGCTGATAAGGAGTCGAGCTCTGTAGCTCAATGGTTAACACATCTGCCTAAGAGGCAGTAGAGCACAGGTTCGATTCCCAACAAGGGTGTGGCTACCTGATGAGAGCTAAATAGCTTGAAATAGATCTATACTAGTCTCCCTTTATTTATTTATCAGCATAAATATAACAAATGTAACAAAAAGGCAACAGTAAAAAATATTGGGTTTCTGTCTAGATGGTCTCTTGTGACGAGCCGAAGACAGAGAGTGGAAGTGTGACCTTCCTCCCATATTTGGGCATACCAGGGGTTGTGACTTTTAAATATATAGCTCTCATCAGCTAGCCATACCCTATGTTGGGAATCGAACTTTGTATATATATATATACAAAGATAATAATTAAGAAGTATTAATCATTCATAATCAATTACTCATATATCTTAAGAGTAAGCACTTCCTCCATTTCTTTTTCCTTCAGCAGTCAAATTTATAGTCCACATTAAATTTATCCACACTGTTACTATTGTAGTCCTTTGGGAGTTTTTTTTGCAAATTAAAGTTCATAATCCACCGAGGCCCCAAAACCCACCAGCTCCCTAAGCTTTTCCCCAAAATAATATCTAGATAGATGTATAGTTTCTAAGTTCACCAAGAATATTTCTCTTCTTTTTTCACTTTTCCTCATTTAAATTGGTTAATGTCCTCTCTGAATATCACAAGAGTCTTTATGGAGTACTTATAAATATTGCATCAGTCACTTCCCTTCTGTATGAACTTTTCTGGTCAGTATAGTTGTTCTTTTTTAAATGCTGGAAAGTCCCACTTTCACAGTTTCTCTTTCCTGTTATTTCCCATGTATCTATCTATCTCATTTATCTAACTATGAGTGATCTAACATTATCCAGCCAGAAGAGATCAATCACATATATACAGAATTTGAAATTAACTATTTTTGAAACAAAGTCAGAACATCATCAAAGAAAATAATACACAACACCAGCTCACCAATACATAGTAATAAAAACCACACTCCATTATTAACCATAGTCTTTGATTTAATATAAAGCCTTATCAGAACATCTCTGATAACATTTTATCTGGCCTGGTTTTTGAAAATCTATTAATGTCATTCATGATTGTTATAATTTAATATGAATTCAGATTATGACAATTGAAGGATATAGTTATTTCAAATAGTTTGAGTTGTTTAAACAACTTTTTATTCAATTATTATAATTCAAAATTCATATGGAATGAAGAAAGGTAAGCAACAACACATAAAACATTACTTCAAACTATGTGATTTAATGCTGGATGTAAACTGAACAAAAATAAAACCCAATATAAGGAGCCTTAGTGAGTTTTCATCATCAGATGTTCTTTGGTGTTCAAGGCAGGTCTTAGGATTATAATGTAGCATTTGGGGATAAAGATGCAGCCTAGTAAACCCAAGTTGGAGGCCAGGATGGAGAAGATCTGCACAGCCACCATATATTTTCCCTTGGTGCTCAGGTAGGTGGGGACAAAGGAGATCCAAACACTGCAAAAAACCAACATGCTGAAGGTGATCAGTTTGGCTTCATTGAAGGAACCAGGCAGCTTTCGAGCCAGAAATGCCACACAGAAGCAAATGGCAGACAGAAAACCCATGTAGCCAAGAGCAGAGTAGAACAGGGTGACAGAGCCTTCATTGCATTGCAGCAGGATGTGTTCTGGTTGGGAATTAAAGTCAGAATCTGGGAATGGGGGCAAGATTCCTAGCCACATGATACAGATGCATACTTGAATACCAGAGCAGGATAAAATAATAGAGTTGGCCAGACTCTTCCCCAGCCATTTCCTCATGACACTGCCTGGCTTCGTGGCCAAAAATGCAACTATCACCATAATCGTCTTTGCCAGCAAGGAAGAGACAGCAAGTGAGAAAACGAAACTGAAGGTGACTTGCCGAAGAAGGCAAGTCACTTTCTTGGGATGACCAATAAACAGAAGGGGGGTCAAGAAAGCAAGCAAGAGGGAGATCAGAAGAATGTAGGTGAGGTCCCGGTTGTTAGCTTTGACTATGGGAGTTTCTCGGTATTTAATGAAGATTCCCAGAATAAAGGCGGTAGTTAGGGACAAAGCAATGGCAAAGAAAGCCAGGAGAAGTCCCAACAATTCTTCAAAGGATAAGAAGCTTATATTTTTGGGGACACACTGATCCCGCTTCCTATTGGAATACTGATCATCTGGACACTTTTCACAATGGGCTGCATCTGGAAAAAATTAGTTAGCATGTATCTGTTTCTGCAACGGTCGGAGCATGAAAACCACATCAGAAATTAATTACTTCATTTTCAAGAAATAACATAATATTTCTGCTCAGGGATATCCACAATATACAACATTTGTTAAAATTATCAACACTATTTTTAAAGGCTGAAGATTAATGTGATTATCAGCTCTCAAATCTTATCCTCTTTCCTAAAACCAAACAAGAAAGTAACAAGTCAAATGCTCACATTATCACACAAACTTTTGTTTCTTTGAAAGGTTTGAGAATGCATTAAGAAAGTTGATGTTTTTCTTGCTTCTTTATCCAATATTCCCCCAGAACAATAGAGAATATTGATTATATCTTGATTGTTTAAATTATTTTTGGAGCCACCGACTGTACCTTCTTGCACAGAGTATGTTCCTTCCATACACAGAGAACAGTCGTAACAGCAAACTGGAGCTCCCTCTCTCACAAGCTTGGTGTAACCCGGGGAGCAACTTTCTGTACATCTTGAATAAGGCACCATCTAAACATAATTAGAAAGATTATTTCAGGGCAATGTATGAATTAGAAGGGTTTACTGAAATCAAATGCTTCCAGAAGTCCAAGAGCACATTGAGCAAAACCAGTCAAGAAGTAGTGGCATGAACTTTAATTACTCTACATGCAAGGGGCAAATGAAAGGCCATTCTTTTCTCTATCAATCTTCATTGTAGATCCAAACACACACACACACACACACAAACACACACACACACACACACACACAAACAAACAAAACTGATCTTTGTTTTCTCTTGAAGACATTTTGCTTCTCAGTTTCAGGTGCTTCTTCTGTTCTGTCTGAATGGTGGAGTATTGAAGGATTTATATTCCTTGCAGTCATCTGGTGGTTTCTAAAAGTTGTTATGGGCACTTGGAATTTATCTCCGCCATCAGGGTCACTCAAATAGTACAAATGGGTGTGGAACCTTCCTGCAATTGCTGAATTTGTATCCTTATAGTAAGCAAGTAAACTTAAGTAAGAAATCTGGGCATGCCTTAGCAGTATTAAGCAGTCTGCTGCTCTGTGAAGTAAACTATCAGTCTGTCTGGGCTTGTCTGCTGATATGAAACTAACTAATTGTGTTTGGCTGTAACTCGCCTGCCTTGTGTTTACTTGGAAGAACCATCTGTTGGTATTGTACATTTATTCATCTATTCTTACGTATATAAAGAAATTAATGAATCCAGCTGAATTGGTTATCTGTGTGTGGTTTCTCAATATGAATTTGTGCAACAAACTCTGACAATATCTACTAAATTATTGAGGCTTTAAATTCTCTTATTTGGAAGTTATCTCAATTGTCCTCAATAAGTATTATTTCCTATTGAGCAGAAACAATTCCACATATGGCGATAAACAGAAGAGCAAAATCCCAGCAGCCTCAACTACTTTGTTAAATAATGTTGGCCATTGGATGGCACTTTGATTGACAGAAATCTTCACTTCCAAGGAGGCTTGTCTTTCTACAGTCCCAATTTTCACCCCTGCATCTGATTTGTTCAAAAGTGATGTCCACTGAATGATATCAAAGCCACCGACAGGAATTCCATTTTCTTCAAAAGAAATCCCATCTCTGGAAATATTGTGATGTTGGAAGTTTCCCAGGAACCTATGAAGCTGCAGAAACATAGAAAAAAACATGACAATTTGAGCCTTTATTCACTGTGATTCTTGCTATTATTCTGGTTTGGAGATACTCTGACTAATTCAACCTCTTCAAACCACCACTGCCATCTGAAACATTGATTCAGTATTTCATGGAAAGTTTTTTTCAGTTATTCCCCAGGAATTTACGGATCTTTCTCAAAAAACTATGTCACATGGTCAAGCTCGCCCTATAAAGTGACATGTTGGGTGAAGAGGACCTCGTACACGACTCTCACTCAATCAAGGACCATGGACAACTCATCTCAAATGATCTAAGCCCCAGAGCTCACTTTAACAACATTGCCAAAAAGCATTAATAGTTGTTAATCTAATTTTGCAAAGCTTCTTCTCCAGTAAAATTGTACTGCAAACTAGAGAATACAAAACATTTGCCAGAGTAATTCTCAAATACAGCTCGTCTGCCTGGAATCCACACTCTAAATCAGACATTAATACGATTGAGCAGGTCCAGAGGTATTTCACGAGAAGACTACTCCACTCCTCTACTCAAAATAGAATCCCTAGAATAGGCTTGAAATTTTTGGCTTGGATAATTTGGAACTGCACCAGCAGCAGCCAGAACTAAGCATAGTAGACAAAATTGTTGGCTACAATATCTTACCTGTCAACAACATCTTCAGCTTGAACCTCAACAATACACAGGCAAGCAATCGATACAAACTCAAGGTAAACCGCTCCAAACTCAATTGCAGAAAATACAACTTCAGCAACAGAGTGGTCACCACCTGGAATGCTCTATCCGATTCCGTTGTTACATCCTCAGACCTTCACACCTTCAACATTAAACTGTCTACTATGGAACTCACCCCATTTCTAAGAGGTCCATAAATGGGGCGTGCATTAAGCGCACCAGCATGCCTACCATCCCTGTTCTACTGTCCCCATTTATTTGTATTACAATACAATACAATACAATACAATACAATACCATACGATAGCAGAATTGGAAGGGACCTTGGAGGTCTTCTAGTCCAACCCCCTGCCTAGCTAGGAAACCCAAACCATTTCAGACAAATGGCTATCCAATATCATCTTAAAGACTTGCAGTACTGGGGCATTCACAACTTCTGGAGGCAAGCTGTTCCACTGATTAATTGTTCTAACTATCAGGAAATTTCTCTTCATTTCTAAGTTGCTTCTCTCCTTGATTAGTTTCCACTCATTGCTTCTTGTTGTACCCTCAGATGCCTTGGAGAATAGTTTGATTCCCTCTTCTTTGTGGCAACCCCTGAGATATTAGAACACTGCTATCATGTCTCCCCTAGTCCTCCTTTTCATTAAACTAGACATACCCAGTTCCCGCAACTGTTCTTCATATATTTTAGTCTCCAGCCCCTAATCATCTTTGTTGCTCTTCTCTGCACTCTTTCCAGAGTCCCCAAATCTTTTCTACAACGTGGTGACCAGAACTGAATGCAGTATTCCAAGTGTGGCCTTACCTAGGTATTATAAATTGGTATTAACACTTCACGTGATCTTGATTCTATCCATTTTCATCGTTCATATGCAGGTTCCTATTTATATTGCTATCTTGTACATGTTTGACAAACTAATAAATAAGTAAGTAAGTAAGTAAGTAAATAAATAAATAAATAAATAAATAAATAAATAAATAAATAAATAAATAAATAAAACATTCTTGAAAACATGGAATAGGTAACACCACCATCAGGTGGCTTTGTAACTGGCTGACAAATTACATTCAACATGTAGTCCTCTGGGGAACCTCATCCACTTGGAGGGAAGTAAGCTATGGGGTACCCCAAGCTTCCATTTTAGGTCCAGCACCCTTCAGTGTCTTCAAAAAAGATCTAGGCAAGGGAATTGAAGGTGAATTCATCAAATTTGTATACAATACTAAACTGGCAGGAATAGACAACACCCCAGAAGACAAGCTCAAGATCCAAAAAGAATAATATAAAAATAACATATTGAAATATTGAATAACTAAATAATGAATGATTATAATTCAACAAAATATGTGTATTATTACCAGAACAAGATTGCCAACTGTAATAACTATGATGAATATTATTTTATTTGTACCAAAAGGTAAGACACTCAGGTGCCACACTGTTCACACATTGATATGTTTGTAATAAATTAAAATATAAAAAACATGAGGAAAAAAGAAGAGTCAGTTTAATGTCAGGGTTCCAAGTAATATCCCCATATTACAGGACTCTGAGGGAAGCAGGTTCCTCAAATATCAGTTTTATTAGACATATCAAATAAGCATATAGGCTGGTGAAAACTTACTCTAAATGTTTCCACAGTTTTCATCTAATTAAAAGTAAAAGTTTTCCTCCCCTTTCCAAACAATCAGTCACATGGTCCAATCAAGGTGTCATCTGGTTGCCTGGTAACTAGACCAATCCTTCCTCCAGCCATCGGTGGGAATGTCCTTGGGTCCAAGGAGAGAATATTTTGCTTTGGCTATAAACCCACAGATATATCTCTTACCCCCTCCTTATCTCTCGACTCCAGTGTGGCAACACCGAAGCTTCAAAATGGCCTCAGTCAGGTCAGCTTTAGGGTTGACCCTCGTTCTCAAATAGCACAAATTGGGCAATTGCTCTTTGGAATCTCTCACCCCTTTCTACATTTAATTTAATATTGCAGAATTGGAAGAGGAGAGTCAATTAAGCCTCAAAGGAGAAGACTTACCTGCCATGGCTGTACAATCTGGGGTGATTGATGGTATCCAGCTCGCATTCTCCTCCTACTCCGTTGGGAGGAAGAGGCAGCATTGAGGACCCAGGCCACAACTTGAATTATTTGGGAAATACTGGAGGAATCCTGAGACAGGATTCTTGCAATCACATCATGGGGTGGGAATTCCCAGTTGTCTTTTTCTCTGCATTTTTTCCAAACTTTCTTAGATAACAGAGGACTTGAATAGGAACATTGGAATGCTTCTTTTCCATATGATATGACCATAGATTCATAAGATTTATAGTCATAATGCTGAGTCCTTCTCTTTCTCTGGATGAGGAAGGAAAACAAAGCATGTTTATTTTGAAGATCAATCCAGAGGTCAAAAATATTTACACTTAAAGCTGTCAAAGTTGTTGCAATCCACACCCTTCCCACAGTGGATGTATTAGTCATATCAAATGTTTGTATTATTGCTGCTAACATTCCTGAGGCTTGAAAGTCCAGTTGGCATACTACAATTTTTATATGACTCTTGATAAGAGAAATGAACATTTTCCATTTCTCTTGGAGGACAGGGTCCCCAGCACTTGTCGGCATATTTGTTTCTGGGACGGTTCCTGAGAGGACAATGCAAATCCCATTTTTTAGAGATAAAACTTCCAAACATCTTTTGAATTTTTCTCCTTTTTCATTGTCCTGAGAAAGGAGGCTGATCCACGTCCATTGGAAATGCAGGAGAAGCTGGACAATGGCTGAGTAAGGAGGTTCTTGGTTTGGGGTCAACCGATATGAAAAAGGAAAACGATGATTTTGCTCAGCCATCTGGTTGATGACACTGAAGTTGATCTAAAGATAAAGAGAAGGTATTGGTAGTTTTAATGATAAAAGTCAGATGGTAAATCTAAGGGCCTTTCCCCACAGTTGAGAGACGTTTCAAACAATAACTTCATGAACTTTGCTAGTTTGCTTGATGTCCTATATTTTTGCCTTGTATGCTCCCTTTGAAACCAGGGAGCTCTGAATTATCTGTGGGTAAGGCTCATGGGTGTTGCTCATAGAGCACACCCTCCTGGTCACATTATAACTCACCCATGCATTCAGTCCATTAGTCAATCAGAATAGAGCTGGGGAGTCTTCTAGGCAAGCAGGAGACCTTAGACCAGGGGTATCAAACTCAAGGCCCAGATCCGGCCTGCAGGGTGCTTAGACATGGCCTGTGGGTCTGCCCTGAAAATATCCCATGGTGCCTCTGCCAGCAAAAAGAGAGCTAGAGCATGCCCCCCCCCCCAATTGAGTTCTGTTTTCACTGGTAGAGGATTGCAGGAGGCTGTCTCAGCTGAAAATGGAGCTTGGAAGCCCATTTTTGCTGGCAGAGAATTTGGGCTACCATAGGCGCCCCCTGACACAAGTGACATCATGCTGGCTACATCCAATTTGGCCATACCTCCTTCTAAGGTCAAACACAACCCTGATGTAGCTCTTAATGAAATCGAGTGACACCCCTGCTCTAGTCCTCAAGCAGGAGACCCAATACCATTTCAGACAAATGACCATCCAGTCTCTTTTTTAAAAAACCCAGTGATGAAATTGTTTCACTGTCTTCATTCATATAATTGATTTCATATATTTCTATACAAACTCTTTAATTGGCTGAATTTCTTTCAGACATTTGAAATGCAGAAGTCAGTCTAATAATCTGACTTTAAAGCTGACCGAGTTCCTGTGGAGACCCAGAGTAGGATGGGTGTTTGGGAGGGGGGAAGCATATAGGCAGATGGGTGGAGCCCCCAGCCACCAATACCGGTTCACCTTATCTGGGGTGAACTGGCAGAAACCCACCTCTGCTGTTTCCTGCATATAAGTTAAATAGGCAGGGCGACTGTATGCAGCCTTGCTGAACTCTTTTCTTAATTTTAAACCAATCAGTGGTTCCGTGTCCGGTTCTCACTGTTGCTTCTCAAGAGACAAATAAGATGGTCTGGTACTCCCATTTCTTTAAGAACTTGCCACAGTTTGTTGTGATCCACACAATCAAAGACTTTAGCATAGTGAATGAAACAGAAGTAGATGTTTTTTCTGGAACTCCCAAACTGTCTCCATGATCCAGCCTATGTTGGCAATTTGAACTCTAGTTCCTCTGCCCCTTTGAAATCCTGCCTTTACTTTGCTAGCATGTGAAATGAGTGCAATGGTGCAGTAGTTTGAGCATTCTTTGGTGTTGCCCTTCTTTGGGATTGGAATGTAAACTGACCATTTCCAATTCTATGGCCAATATTGAGTTTTCCAAATTTGCTGGCAGAATGAGTGTAGCACTTTTACTGCATCATCTTTTAAGATTTTGAATAGCTCAACTGCAATACTATAACCTCCACTAGCTTTGTTGTTGCTCAGACTTCCTAAGATCCTTTTGACTTCACATTCTAAAATGTCTGGCTCGAGGTCAGTGATCATCCTATTTTGGTTATCAGGGATGTTAAGCTCATTCTTTTTTGGTTCTTCTGCGTAATTTTGCCAGCTCTTCTTAACCTCTTCTGCCTCTGTTAGGTCCCTGCCATTTTGGTCCTTTATCATGCCCATCTTTGCATGAAATGTTCCCTTCATATTTCCAACTTACTTGAAGAGATGTCTTGTCATCCCCATTTTATTGGTTTTTTTTCTATTTCTTTGCACTTTCATTTAAGAAGGCTTTCTTGTCACTTCTAGCTATTCTCTGGAATTCTGCATTCAGTTGGGTGTATCTTCCCATTTCGCCCTTGCCTTTCGCTTCCTTTCTTTCCTCAGCTATTTGTAAAGCTTCCTCAGACAATCATTTTGCTTTCCTGCATTTCTTTTTCTATTGGATGGTTTTAATTGATACCCCTTGTACAATATTGTGAACCTCCATCCATAGATCTAAGAAATCAGATCTAATTTCTTAAATCTATTTGTCACCTCTACTGTATATTCATCAGGGGTATGATTTGGTTCATACCTGAGTGGATTAGTGTTTTTCCCTATCTTCTTCATTTTAAGCCCAAATTTTGCAACAAAAAGCTCATGACCTGAGCCACAGTCAGCTCCCGGACTTATGTTTAATGTCTGTATAGTGCTTCTCCATCTTTGGCTGCACAGCACATAATCAATCTGATTTCTGTGTTAACCATCTGGTGGTGTCCAAGTGTAGAGTCATCTCTTGGGTTGTTGGAAGAGAGTGTTTGCTATGACCATCATATTTTCTTGACAAAATTCTAACAGCCTGTACCTGCTTCATTTTGTACTCCAAAGCCAAAATTGCCTGTTTTTCTAGTTAGGTTTTGCCTTCCTTGTTTAGCATTCCAATCCCCAATGATGTCATTTTTGGTGCTATAAGGTGTCGTAGTGCTTCATAGAATCCTCTTCAGCACCAGTGGTTTGGACATAGACTTGGACTGCTGTGACCTTTAATGGTTTGCCTTGGATTCAAATTGAGATCATTTTGTCATTTTATGTATTGTATCCCAGTATTGCTTTTTCTATCCTTTTATTGACTATAATGGCTATTCCATTTCTACTGAGGGATTGTTGCCCACAGTAGTATACCTGTTGATCATCTGAATTAAATTCATCCATTCATGTCAATTTTAGTTCGCTGATTCCTAAGATGTCAAGGTTTAGTCTTGTCATCTTTTGTTTGACCACATCCAGTTTGCCTTGATCCATGGATCTTACATTCCAGGTTCCTATGGAGTGTTGATCTTTACAGCATTGGACTTTCCTTTCACCACCAGATACATCCACAGCTGAACATCCCTTCAGCTTTGACACAACCACTTCCCTCTTTCTGGCACTACTAGAATTAGTCCTCTGCTCTTCCCCAGTAGCATATTGGACACCTTCTGACATGAAGGGCTCATCTTCCAGAGTCATATCTTTTTGCCTTTTGTTATGGTCCATGGAGTTTTCATGGCAAAGATACTGGAGTGGGTTGCCATTTCCTTCTCCAGTGGATCACATTTTGTTAGATCTCTCTGCTATGAGCTGTCTGTCTTGGGTGGCCATGCATGGCCTAGCTCATAGCTTCATTGAGCTGTTCAAGCCCCTTCGTCACATCAAGGCAGTAATCCAGGAAGGGAATATATACATATAAAACGTGTGTGTGTGTGTGTGTGTGTGTGTGTGTGTGTGAACATACAGTGGTGAGCTGCAACCAATTTAACAAACGGTTCTGTGAGCATGCGCTTTGCGTGCATGTGCAGTGTTCAAAATACACCAATTTCTAGCTCTGCAGCTCACCTTCTAAGGAAACCCCAGTAGGTAAAACACCCGAGTCACAGAAATCCTCTGTGCCGCGTGAATCAGCTGAGCTGAAAAATGCAGAAATTTAGGACAGGACAAGGCAGGTGCGGGTGGGCGAGGCGAACTGATCACAGGAACGACGTAACTACATATGTATGCACAAACAAACACACACACACACACACTTCACATAGTTTGTGATTTAAAAATTCTTTCAGCTCTTCTAATATTTACTCTCTGACTTTCAATTTATTTGGAGAGATATGTACAAGTGCTGCCTTCTAGACAAATCTGAACAATTTACAACTTGGAATTAATTCCATTTGCCTTTATACCTGTGGAATTTTATAGATGCTCATGACATTAGATATATGATCAAAGAGTTCAGAATCCATCTCTTCAAGAACTGCCAGCAGATATTTTTGACTTCCACAACTATAGTTTGGGACGTTCTCCTGTCCTGTAGACAGCACGTCCAGCATGGCCTCATATGTCATTCTTGCACTGAAAAAGTTCTGATAGATGTTGTAGCCCAGGGTGATGTTGGGTAAGAGCCAAGGATTCCGGTTGACTTCATGAACAGCCAACAAGAAGGGCAGAATATGGTAGAAAGTGTTCTCACTGCAATGTAAGAAATGTCAACATCTTTTTTTTTGCTCTATATCAACGATTTGTGTGATCAACTTAAAAGCAATTTGGCAACTTCATATTTTGATTAATAAATGCTTTGTCTTACCTATTGGTAAATATAATCAAAATGTCAAGTATAAGCTAGGTGGCATTGATCTAGCAGATTACGCTCACTTTTCCAAGGATTTAGGTGTACTTATCACTGATGATTTATGCTTCAAAGCTCACTGTATCAGCATTGCTAAAAAAGCATTAAGAGTTGTAAACTTAATTTTGCAAAGCTTTTTTTCTGGAAACCTTGTATTGCTAATTAGAGCTTATAAAACCTATGCTAGATCAATTATAGAGTTTTGTTCAACTGTTTGGAATCCCCACCATATGTCTCACATCAGTACAATCAAGTGTGTTCAGAAGTACTTCACGAGAAAAGTCTTGCACGCTTCTGTACACAATAGAATTCCTTACGCTACTAAGCTTGAAATTCTCACTTTTGATAACTTAGAACTGTGTCGCTTGCTGTCAGGCCTAGGTATTGGTATATAAAGGAACTTTTACAAAATCATCATGTTCCCCAGGAGCCTTTCCTCTAAAGCAAATTGGAATGAGCAATAATGAATTTGCCTTTCTCAAAGTGAGGAATAGGATAAATGAAATCCTTCCTAGAGAGGAAATTGGAGCATGTAAACTCAATCACTAGAAACCTGGATGTGCTGACAATTACCTTTTCAGTTGGTGGGTTGGAGGCTTGGAGAATGAAAATTGGTACAATTGAGCTCCGATTCCTGACATTATTCCAGTAATCCAGTAGTCTCCTGGATGGTAGTAATGGAACCATTCCTTTTCTTCTATTATCACCTTAAATGGGCATTTCACCAACATACTGGAACAGGGTATTTGAGACAGAAACTGAAGCAGAAAAAGCTGTATATGCATCAGCAACAACATTTGATATACACTGCAAGAGATCCTTCCTATAGATCTTTCTTCAGCACAGAGTTAAATCTCAGAGTCTACAGTCACAAGGAAGATGGTCCAGTTTGCCCCCAGATTTGGAAGTTTTATCTGCAATTTCAGATTGTTACAGTATTTTCCCAGCTTTACCCCAACCTCTGATCTCATAACAGAAGGAGGCTGTTACAAATCAGAGTATCAGGTGCTGTCTATCCCATTTGTTGTCACATTGATTGGCAACTAATTATGGTGGTGGAAATTCCAAAGGAGAATAAATAATCATGCTTGTAAAAATTAGAAGGGGAATTGGGAATGAACATTGCCACAAAAGTGTGCAGTTGGAGAAAACAGTTTTGTTTGACTCAGAAGAATAATCCTAATTTGAGAATCAAGAAAGGAACAATTTGGGGACTTTTTTCCCCCTTAGTCTGAAAACTTATTCTTGAGATTCTAAAGCTTCAAATGTGGAAAAACAGTTCAATTCTTGAACTAGGCAATGGGCTGTTATATTTCCTTCTTATTCTATCTGATGTGGATGAGGCCATCTTTCTCAATAGTTAGATCAGAGGTGGTATTCAGATGGTTCAGACTGGTTCAGGCAAACCATTAGTGGTAACCTGCCCACAAACACCCCCACTCTATGCCATCCTATTAAGCCACGTTTTTCAAAACATGTGCAATAGCAAAACGCAAGCGTGGAAGTTGCACACATGCGTGGAAAGTGTAGATGCTCACAAAGCAGGCATGCGCATGCTGGGAGAACCGTTGGTAAACTTACGTGATGCCCATCTCTGAGTTAGATACTCCAGAATGGTTAACTCCAGATCGTGATATATTGAACAACCAATTGGAGACCCCTGTTAAATGTCTTGTATCTTTCAAAATGCAGAAGACTATCAGTCTTCATGGCTATAAAGAAAATCTAGTCAAAATTCCCTGGGGAATTAAACTGAAAAATAGCTTGTTACTGACTTCTTCATGATGTGGTGATATTTGCTGTCTCTTTCATAGCTAATCTATTAGGGAACCAAGAGATGATGCTATAGCAGTACAATACCAACTTTTCCATCTCGAGAAAGGTCACTCTCTTCTAATTTTCTATTAGCCTGTTGTAGCTTTTGGTCCATTTCGTCCATTTTGTTCTCTGTTTGTTCAGCCCTTATTTCTATTTTCTGTACCTCTGTTCATTCTTCGCTATCATTTGCTGGAAGTTTCCTATCTTTTCATCCATCTTACATGTATCCCCCTTCATCTTCTCCAACTCATTTTTGATCTCATCATGGTTTTTTGACATAATTTCCTCACTTTTGGTCATGGCTTCTTGGATCCATAGTAGCATCATTCGCATACTCTGCACGGAGCTTGACTTCTCCCACCTAACATGCTTTCTCTCATTTGTTGGTTAGACTGGCTTGATGCCGCCGATGATGTTGCTGATGAGGATGTATATATATTTACAAAAGTTAATAATTAATACTTAATAATTAGATTAATAATTAGATTAATAATTATTAATAATTTTCTAATAATTAATAATCAATTATTCATAAAAATTAAGAGTAAGCGCTTCCTCCGTTTCTTTTTCCTTCAGCAGTCATATTTATAGTGTACGTTAAATTTATCCATACTGTTACTATTGTAGCACTTTCGAAGTCTTTTTGCAAATTAAAGTTCATAATCCACCAAGGCCCCCAAAACAAATCACTAAGCTTTTCCCAAAATAATATCTTGATAGATGTAGAGTTTCCAAGTTCACCAAGAACATTTCTCTTCTTTTTTCACTTTTCCACATTCAAATTGGTTAATGTCCTCTCTGAATATCACAAGAGTCTTTATGGAGTATTTATAAATATTGCATCAGTAAGCAATATTAATAAATATTATTAGGAAGCATATTCCTAGTAGTCTTTGGTTTTTTTAAAAAGTTCTTAAAAATAGTTAGTCTAGGCTTTCTTCTAGCTCAGTCTCCATTTTCTTTTGGAGTCACTCTGTTAATTTTTTCTGGATATGTCAATAGCTCTGAAAGCTTAGTTGCCGCTACTCTCATTGAGTGAAAATCCTGCTCCACCCCTTTTTTGAGTCCCACTTTCAGAGTTATCTAGTGCTATATCAGGGTAAATTCATTTGCAGAAGATTAGAAAGTTCTCACTTAGTGCAGCCATGTTGCTCTTTGATTTTTACATTCCTGTCTCTCACGAAGCTGTCACAGCCATGGAAGAACATCTTCTCTCCAGTTGGCTCCTATGTTCTAGCAGGAGATTATCTTAATCCATGCAGTCTTTGGGGCTTCCTCTCTACCTTCGCTATCTCCTCCAAAATTAAGGCTTCTCTAATGTTCATGTTTCATATTTTATCTATTCTTATTATATGGAATGTTATCTATTTCTCTGTTTTTCTCTTTTTTGATCTCTATCATTTATTTAACTGTGAGTGATCTTACATTATCCAGCAAGAAGAGACCAATGAAATACATACAGCATTTGACATTAACTCTTTTTTCAAACAAAGTTAGAACATCACCCAGAAAATAATATATAATACCAGCACAACAATCTATATAGTAACAAAAACGCGCACCATCACGTAAAACATTACTTCAAACTATGTGATTTAATGCTGAATGTAAACTGAACAAAAATAAAACCCAGTATAAGGAGCCTTAGTGAGTTTTCATCATCAGATGTTCTTTGGTGTTCAGGGCAGGTCTCAGGATTATAATGTAGCATTTGGGGATAAAGATACAGCCCAGTAAACCCAAGCTGGAGGCCAGGATGGAGAAGATCTGCACAGCCACCATATATTTCCCCTTGGTGCTCCGGTAGGTAGGGACAAAGGAGATCCAAACACTGCAAAAAACCAACATGCTGAAAGTGATCAGTTTGGCTTCATTGAAGGTCCCTGGCAGCTTTCGAGCCAGAAATGCCACAAAGAAGCAAATGGCAGCCAGGAAACCCATGTAGCCAAGAGCAGAGTAGAACATGGTGACAGAGCCTTCATTGCATTGCAGCAGGATCTGTCCTGGTTGGGAATGAAAGTCAGAATCTGGGAATGGGGCAAAGTTTGCCAGCCACACGATACAGATGCATACTTGAATACCAGAACAGGATAAAACAATAGAGTTGGCCAGACTCTTCCCCAGCCATTTCCTCATGACACTGCCTGGCTTTGTGGCCAAAAATGCAACTATCACCATAATCGTCTTTGCCAGCAAGGAAGAGACGGCAACTGAGAAAACGAAACTGAATGTGACTTGCCGAAGAAGGCAAGTCGCTTTCTTGGGATGACCAATAAATAGAAGGGGGGTCAAGAAAGCAAGCAAGAGGGAGATAAGAAGAATGTAGGTGAGGTCCCGGTTGTTAGCTTTGACTATGGGAGTTTCTCGGTATTTAATGAAGATCCCCAGAATAAAGGCAGTGGTTAGGGACAAAGCAATCGCAAAGAAAGCCAGAATGAGTCCCAAGAATTCTTCAAAGGATAAGAAGCTTATATTTTTGGGGACACACTGATCTCGCTTCTTATTGGAATACTGGACGTCTGGACACTTTTCACAATGGACTGCATCTGGAAAAAATTGGTTGGCATGTATCTGTTTCTGCAACTGTAGCAGCATGAAAACCACATCAGAAATAAATTACTTCATTTTCAAGGAATAATATAATATATCTGCCCAGGGATATCCATATGATACAACATTAGCTAAAAGAATCCACATTCTTTTGAAAGGCTGAAGATGAATGTTATTATCAGCTCTCCAAACTTTTTCCCTAAAACCAACAAGCAAGTCAATAGATATCAGCAATATTTCATTATTTATTTTAATGCTTACATCATCATCCAAATTTG
The DNA here is from genome assembly GCF_009769535.1 of Thamnophis elegans. Classification (NCBI taxonomy): domain Eukaryota; kingdom Metazoa; phylum Chordata; class Lepidosauria; order Squamata; family Natricidae; genus Thamnophis; species Thamnophis elegans. Next base: position 152,015,541 of record NC_045542.1, on the reverse strand, counting down.
CTGATAGTGCCCAATGTTTGAAAAGTTTGTGGATTCCTTCAAGAAATGTAATGTTTATCTGGATTCTTGATCAAATACGCCCAGAAAGCAATAGAGAATTTTGATTAAATCCTAATTTCTTTTGTTATTTTTGGAGCAATCTACTGTACCTTCTTGCCCAGAGTATGTTCCTTCCATACACAGAGAACAGTCATAGCAGCAAACTGGTGCACCTTCTCTCACAAGCTTGGCATAACCTGGGGAACAACTTTCTGTACATCTTGAATAAGGCACCATCTAAACATAAATAGAAATATTATTTCGGGGCAATGTATGAATTTGAAGGGTTTACTGAAATCAACTGCTTCCAGAAGCCCATGAGCACCTTTAGCCAAATCAGTCAAGAAGTAGTGGTATGAACTTTAATTACTCTACTTGCAAGAGGCAAATGAAAGGTCATTGTCGTTCTCTATCAATCTCCATTGTAGATCCCAAAAGAGACTTATTGCCTTAGTCTTTCTTCCAAAGGAATGTAGCGCCATTGCAAAATTTGTTTCTTCTTTGGGCATGTATGATAACGCATCCATTGTGTTTGTTTGTGTGTGTGTGTGTGTAGATAGATATAGATATAGATATGGATATGGATATGGATATGGATATGGATATGGATATAGATATGGAAATGGATATGGATATATATACACACAGACACACATCTGTATCTGTATCTATATCTATATCTATATCTATATCTATATCTATATCTATATCTATATCTATATCTATATCTATATCTATATCTATATCTATATCTATATCTATATATATATATATATATATATATATATATATATATATATCTATATCTATCTATCTAATCTATATCTATATCTATATCTATATCTATATCTATATCTATATCTATATCTATATCTATATCTATATCTATATCTATATCTATATCTATATCTATATCTATATCTATATCTATATCTATATCATCTATATCCATATCCATATCCATATCCATATCCATATCCATATCCATATCCATATCCATATCCATATCCATATCCATATCCATCTACACATCTACACATACACACATACACACATACACACATACACACATACACATACACATACACAGATACATATACATATACATACATATATAGATACAGATATATAGATATATAGATATATAGATATATAGATATATAGATATATAGATATATAGATATATAGATATATAGATATATAGATATATAGATATATAGATATATAGAGATATAGAGATATAGAGATATATATTCTCCATCTTTGCTTTCTCAGGAAACCTGCAACATCAAACTTTCTCTAGTGTCCCTATCATTCTCATACAACTGATCATTTTATCATTACATGAAAACGTGGGGTAGTATTCAGCTGATTCAGACTGGCTCACCCATTCCCATGGATGGGTAGGTGGGCCCTCTGGATCACCATTTCGGAACGGTACCTGGTGCTCCCAGCAAGTACCGGTACACCCGTACTGGAGCATAACGGTCATATCCCACGACTGGTGTACATGTGAAATGTTCGCACGCAAGGCCAGGTGCATGCGTGGAAGGAGCACCCCTGAAGCGAATGGACGCATGTAGGGCAAATTGGTAGTAACAAAATGTGAAATCCACTGCTGATATAAATGACGTTTTTAGCTGCCCTCATTTCCCTCATCACATTCTTAATGATATCTTTCTGTCATGCAATTTAGTGGACTAAATCTTTCATATTCTGGATTGTCTCCCAGACAACTGATCTTTGTTTTCCCTTGAAGACATTTCATTTCTCAGTTTCAGAAGCTTCTTCAGTTCTGACTGAATGGTAGAGTATGGAAGGATTTATATTCCTTGCAGTCATCTGGTCGTTAGCAGTCTTTCTGAAAGTTGTTGTGGCCACTATATCCTATTTACAACACTGTCTTTTCAGCAGTTCCAAATCTTTCCATCCTCCACCATTCAATCAGAACTGAAGAAGCTTCTTGGATGAGAAGTGATACATCTTCAAGGGAAAGCAAAGTCCATGTGCCTTTTGAAAAAGCACATTGGGCACAACCATGACGTGGATGACTGAGAATCTGAATAGATATTCTGGATTTTCTCTTACTGAAAACAAGATGAGTTGATGTACTATAAATAATAGAAACATATTCCAGTTTAATAATGTACATTGCAAATCCTTCAATACAATGCAGCAGGTTCCAGTGTGTGATAGATTATTGCAAAACTTCTAAAGTAAAATGATATCTGTTAAAATATTCATGACTGGGAGAGACTTGGAAACAAGGTCAGCCAATGAATAGGCATAGCAACTAAATCAGCCAATGGTAGCTTAAATAGATCTGAGTCTGTGCAAAGAATTGGAAACAGAAATTTAAACAAGAAGTCTGGGAATGACTTAGCACTGTAAAGCAGTCTGGTGCTCTGTGAAGTAAACTGTCAGTCTGTCTGGGCCTGTTTGCTGATATAAAAACTATCTGCTTGTGTTTGCCTGTAACTCTCCTGCCTTGTGTTTACTTGGAAGAACCACCTGTTGGTCTTGCACGTTTATTCATCTATTCTTATATATATATAAAGAAGTTAATGAATCCAGCTGAATCCAGTTATCTGTGTGTGCTTTAGATAAATAGATAGTGTGCGAGATAAATAGAAGAGCAAAATCCAAGCAGCCTCATCTACATTGTTAAATAATGTTGGCCATTGGATGGTGCTTTGATTGACAGAAATCTTCACTTCCAAGGGGGTTTGTCTTTCTACATTCCCAATTTTCATCCCTGCATCTGATTTGTTCAAAAGTGATGTTCACTGCATGATATCAAAGTCACCAACAGGAACTCCATTTTCTTCCAAAGAAATCCCTTCTCTGGAAATATTGTGATGTTGGAAGTTTCTCAGGAACCTATGAAGCTGCGGAAACATAGAAAACAACATGACAGTTTGAGACTTTATTTAATGTTTTTCTTGCTATTATTCTGGAATGGAGGTTCTCTGAATAATTCAACCTCTTCAAATCACCAATACCGTCTGAAAAAGATTGTTTCAGCGTTTCATGGGAAGTTTCTTTCTGTCATTCCCAGGAATTTAATGCTCTTTTTCAAAAAATTATCTCATGAGGTCAAGGTCACCCAAGGCATTAAGTGTTGTTAAGCTAATTTTGTGAAGCTTCTTCTCCAGTTACTTGGTACTGAAAACTAGGGCATACAAAACCTTTGCTAGACCAATTCTCAAATACAGCTAATCTGCCAGTAATCCACTCTGCATATCCGATATTAATACGATTGAGTGTGTCCAGAGGTATTTCACGAGACGAGTACTCTACTCCTATACTCATAATAGAATCCCTAGAATAGCTTGAAATTTTGGCCTTGGCAAATCTGGAACTGCGCCGCCTGTGGTCTGAGCTAAGCATAGTACACAAAATTGTTGGTTACAACATCTTACCTGTCAACGACTTCCTCAGCTTGAACCTCAATAACACAGAGAGAAGCAATCTATACAAACTCAAGGTAAACAGCTCCAAACTCAATTGCAGAAACTATGACTTCAGCAACAGAGTGGTCTTCATTGTTATATTCTCAGTCCTTCACAGCTTCAACCTTAAACTGTCTAATGTGGACCTCACCCCATTCCAAAAATTGTCCATAAAGTTTCCGTGCATAAGCGCACCAGCGTGCCTACAATCCCTGTCCTACTGTCCCCATTTATTTGTATTCATTTCTTTCATCCATATCCATGTTCAGATCTATATCTGCTATCCTGTATAGGTTTGACAATAAAAAAGAATGAATGAATGAATAAATAAAAATAAATAAAAAATAAAACACTCTTGAAAACATGGAATAAATAACAGCACCATCAGGTGCCTTTGTAACTGGCTGACAAATTATATTCAACTTATTCAACTTAACATATTCAAATTATATAGACCTCTGTGGAACCTCATCCACATGGAGGGAAGAAAGCTATGGGGTACCCCAAGCTTCCATTTTAGGCCCAGCACTCTTCAATATCTTCAAAAAAGATCTAGGCGAGAGAATTGAAGGGGAAGTCATCAAATTTGCAGATGACATTAAGCTGGCAGGAATAGACAACACTCCAGAAGACAAGCTCAAGATCCAAAAAGAATAATATAAAAATAACATATTGAAATATTGAATAATTAAATAATGGAAGATTATAACCTAACATAAATATGTGTATTATTAGAACTATATAAGTTTTTGAAATTTTAACAACTACGATTATCAATATTCTATTGATAGTAAAAGGAATGACACCCAGAACATGATGCTTGGCATAAAAATAACGTACTGAAATATTTAATAATTAAATAAGGAAGTAATATGTCCGTAGCAAACAGGACTCTGAGGCAAGCAGGTTCCTCAAATATCAGGGTTTTTTTGACAATTTTTTTTGTTTTAGTTAAACAAACAACCCCCCCCCCCAAAAAAAAATCATTTTTCATTACATCTTGTTGAAAGCGTATCGATTTGTTACAAATAAATTCCGTACGTTTCTTCCCCAATCCTTACTTATGCTTCATTCAAATCAGGTTGTACATTTAAGTCAAGAAAGAAAAGTTATGTGTTTTACTATCCCTGTACCATAATTCTCATTTAGTTACCATTGTTTAAACATGTTTTTATCTAGAATCATTTATATTAGAAGACACAACCACCTACTGGCATTCATTTGCAATTTCAATAGATCTCCAATAACATTGCACCTTTATAACATATACTAAAATTAATTCGGTTAAGTAAGATATCTAAGCATCCCCCTCCCCCGTAACACACCTTATGTATCATTAAATATTGTCCATTAACATTTAATTGTTATTATTGTAGTTAACTAAAGGTTATTTACTGTTTATCTCACCTCTCCTCTCCAGGCCCACACAATATTATAACTTTATAGCCATCTTTAAACAACGATTTATTAATAAGATTTATAGGACTTTTCCCTCAATCCCAAATTAGTTAATTACATGCTGAGAAAATAAACATTAGACATCTAAGACAATCTAAGAGATATTAACATTTCTACTTGACAATCACCCAAAATATACATTAGCATTTCTATGGCCTGGTTATTTATCCTAACTAGAGTTATTATTTCTCTATTAGTATCATAGTAAATTTATGTTAATGGATAAACATTCAATGGTAATCTAAAACAGTCTATAAGGTACTAAAATTTCTACTTAATAATCATTAAAAATTAACTAGCTTTTTTCCATCAACTAGCATTATTAACCAGTATCTTTCCACTAACAAAATGGTCTTTCCTCTCTCACCATCTGTCATGTCAATTCTCTGTCCAGGACCTAGCTAGGGTTTAAGACTTCTCTCCGCACTTTGAAGCTTAAATGATCTCTCATGTGGTTTTGTTGCCCTTGAGTTGTTATTAGTGTAATCTTAACTTTAGTTGTCAGGTTTATTTCTGAATAGATTTGTCTTATTAACTCCATCTTTTTCGCTCTTTCTTTTTCTCCTACATCTTGGAGTTTGGGGTGGAGCACCAAATTATCAAAGTCACTTTTCCAGCTTCCCTTCTTTCCACTTTCACTCATGTTTACTCCATTTATAAGTCCATCTGAGTTCTTATCTTTGTTTTCTGTATTTTTATTCACTTCATTAATTTCTGGGGCTGCAACCCCATCATCTTTTTTTTGTGATACCCCATAGTCTGTCACATTTCTTGTCAAATCTCTCAAGTCCTTCTGAGAAGTTTTGAAGTCCAGCCAAAATGTTATGAATTATCAAGTTTTCTTCATCTGAGTATTGCTCCATTTTTTAGAGTAAGGAAAAATATAAAGAAAAAACAAGAAGAATTTGGTACTATCTGCCACTCTAGCCTGTCACAGATTTTGAAGAATATATCTATTTTTATTTTAAATATTAAACAAATGTTCTTTTATGGTTTTCAAAGAAGAAGGGTTCTAAAGTTTTTCTTTCCTTTTCCAATTCTTGCCAAAATATTTTCCACACACCACTATTTGTGACCTTGGGTCTTTATCAGGTTTTAAAGAGAAGTTCCAAATCCTTCTGTTGCACAGTCAGTGAAGTCAGATAAGAGTGAACAAATGAAACATTGTTACAACAGCAAAGGAAAAAAAGCTTCAGACTTCCAAGTGGCAGATTTGACTATTTTAAAACCTTTTCCCTTAAGTATCTTTAACATGATATTGTAACAAGTAGAAGAGGAAATTTATTAAAGTAAAAAGAGTTTTAATTTAAGCCAAAAAGGTTAAAGTAGTAAAGGGAAATAGAGAAAAAAAGATCCCTTCACCCCAAGCGGAAAAAACGGAAACGTTGCAATCACTCAATCCACAAAACATCATTACAGGCAAGAGCAAAAAACTTTCTAAGACAGTCCAATAGGGATTAAATACACTGCTTTGTTCTTGCTTAAGGGACTAATTTAGCTTAAGAAAAGAGTTTCTTAGGGCAATCTTCTAAAAGAAAAGAAAAGAAAAGAAAACCTCACCAGATGGAAACACTTTCATTTCTCTCTTCCTGGAGCCATCTCCAACAATGTCAGCTGGGGGATCTGCCTGTTTGCCGCCGGTTGGAAGCATTCCCTTGGGTCAATCAGGGACTTTGCGATGTCCCTGTGACCAGCAAGGTCTTGTCTTACCAGTCACCATATCTTCGGGACAGTTTAGGTTCTGCCGGACCGTCCAGGGGCAAAAGTATCATTGGCAGATTCGGACAGTCGAATCCGCACAATGTAACATTGCGACATTGGCTACTCCTCCTTCTCAAATAAAATAAAACACTCTTGAAAACATGGAATAGATAACACCACCATCAGGTGCCTTTGTAACTGGCTGACAAATTATATTCAACTTATTCAACTTAACATATTCAAATTATATAGACTTCTGTGGAACCTCATCCACATGAAGGGAAGTAAGCTATGGGGTACCCCAAGCTTCCATTTTGGGGCCAGTACTCTTCAATATCTTCAAAAAAGATCTAGGCGAGAGAATTGAAGGGGAAGTCATCAAATTTGCCGATGAACATTAAACTGGCCGGAATAGACAACACTCCAGAAGACAATCTCAAGATCCAAAAAGAATAATATAAAAATAACATATTGAAATATTGAATAATTAAATAATGGAAGATTATAACCTAACATAAATATGTGTATTATTATTAGTACTATATAAGTTTTTGAAATTTTAAAGAGCAACTGCTCTTTAGAATCTCTCACCGCTTTCTACATCTAATTTAATATTGAGGAATTGGAAGGATCAATGGGATCAAGAATCAATGGAACCTCAAAGGAGAAAACTTACCTGCCATGGCTGCACAATCTGGAGTGATTGATGGTATCCAGCTCTCATTCTCCTCTTACTCCATTGGGAGGAAGAGGCATCACTGAGGACCCAGGCCACAACTTGAATTATTTGGGAAATACTGGAGGAATCCTGAGACAGGATTCTTGCAATCACATCCTGGGGTGGAAATTCCCAGTTCTCTTTTTCTCTGCATTTTTTCCAAACTTTCTTAGATAACAGAGGACTCGAATAGGAACATTGGAATGCTTCCTTTCCATACAGCAGGACCATAGATGCATAAGAGTTAAAGTCATAATACTGAGCCCTTCTCTTTGTCTGGATGAGGAAGGAAAACAAAATATATTTATTTTGGAGATCAACCGAGTGGTCAAAAATATTTACACTTAAAGCTGTCAAAGTTGTTGCAATCCACACCCTTCCTAGAAGGGATGTATTAGTCTTATCAATTATTTGTATTATTATTGTTAACATTCCAAAGGCCTGAAAATCCAGTTGGCATATTATAATTTTTATTTGACTCTTGATAAGAGAATAGAACATTTTCCTTTTTTCTTGCATGGCAGTTTCTCCAGTACTTGTCTGCATATTTGCTTCTGGGACGGTTCCTGAGAGGACAATGCAAATCCCATTTTTAAGAGTGAGAACTTCCAAGCGTCTTTTGAATTTTTCTCCTTTTTCATTGTCCTGAGAAAGGAGGCCGATCCACGTCCATCGGAAATGCAGGAGAAGCTGGACAATGGCTGAGTAAGGAGGTTCTTGGTTTGGGGTCAACCGATATGAAAAAGGAAAATGACGATTTTGCTCAGCCATCTGGTTGATGACACTGAAGTTGATCTAAAGATAAAAGAGAAGGTATTGGTAGTTTGTGCCAGTTTTAATGATAAAAGTCAGATGGTAAATCTAAGGGCCTTTCCCTACTGCTGAGAGAAGTTTCAAACAATAACTGTATGAATTTTGCTAGTTCCCTTGACGTTCTGTCCTGTTGTCTTATATGCCCCCTTTGAAACCAGGGAGCTCTGAATTATCTGTGGGGAAGGTTCATGGATGGTCCTCATAGAGCACACCCTCCTTTTCACATTATAATTCACCCATCCACTCAGTCCATTGGTCAATCAGAATAGAGCTGGGAAGTCTTCTAGTCAAGCAGAAGACCAGGTGTATCAAACTCAAGGCCTGGATCCGGCCCACAGGATGCTTAGATCTGACCCGCAGGGCCATCCTGGAAATAGCAAAGGAGTGGCCAGTGGTGCCTCTGCCAGCAAAAAGGGAGCTAGAGCGTGCCCTCCCCCCTGAGCTCTGTTTTGGCTGGCAGAGCATTTGGGCTACCACAGGCGCCCCTTGACAGAAGTGACATCATGCTGGCCACACCTATCTTGGCCACACCTCCTCCCAAGGTCAAACACAATCCTGATGCAGCCCTTAATGAAATTGAATGACACTCCAGCCCTATTTCAACCCCCTGCTCAAGCAGGAGACCCAATACCATTTCAGTGATGGTCCAGACTCTTCTTTTAAAACCCCAGTGATGAAGCACCCATAACTTGTGGACGGAAGAATGGTTAATTGTTCTCAAAGCCTTAATTCCAAGTTGCTTCCCTCCTTGATTAGTTTCCATCCATTGTTTCTTGTCCTATCATCTGATGCTTTAGAAAATAAATTGACCTCCTCCTCTTTGTGGCAGCCTCTCCAATAGTGGAATACGGCTATACACACATGGAATATCTATTAAAATTGACAAATACATTAATTTCTCATAGATTATTTGATTCTTTCATATGTTGGGCTTGAAATATTGTTTGTTATATTCCACCCAGCAATTGTTTAATATTGGTATATTATTTCATTGTCTTCATTCATATAATTGATTTCAAATATTTCTATACAAACTCTTTAATTGGCTGAATTCCTTTCAGACATTTGAAATGCAGATGCCGGTTTTATAACCTCACTTTAAAGCAGACCTAGTGCCTGTGGAGACCCAGGGCAGGATGGGAGGGAGGAACTATGGGGACCCCAATGGATTGTAAATGAACATGAGGTTTCTGCAGTGGTGGGTTTCAAATAATTCTACCGCTGGTTCACCAAAAATGTGACAAGGCTCGGCCGAGCAGCCTGTCGGGGCAAACTCCCCAACATCTCTGCTCTCCAGGGCAGGGGAGGCTTCTCTTCACATGGTCAGGAGAGCATTTTGTGCTATTTAGCAGCTGTGAGCCGCTGCTTTCCTCTAAGTCCCATCCAGAAATCACTACGACTGAGAGAAACAGCATTCAACATGGCTGCTGCTTCTTCTCTGTGCCACAGTGCTTTCCGGATGGGACTTAGAGAAAAGAGTTGGCTCACAGCTGCTAAACTGCACAAGATGCTCTCCCAGCAAGAACAGAAGCAGAGAGAAGCAGCTGCCGAAGAGAAGAACACATAGAGCCCAGGAAAATGAAATCTGTCACCACCACCATTTCTTCCCCAACTATTTGCCAGGAATTGAGAGGGAGTTGGGATACTGCCCACCAAGAAGTGTAACCCACAGCTAGCCTAGGAGCAGTAGCTGCCACCACCAGATGCCCCACACCGCCATCACTGGCTACCACTCAGGGCGGAGGGCGGACATGCAGAGGGGGTGTGGTGGCAGTGACGGCAGACGAGTGGCAGCAGCAGTACTTCTCGGTTTACATACTGCTGGAGCCTAGCTTTTAGAATTTTGAGCATAACTTTGATAGCATGTGAAATGAGTGCAATGGTGGAGTAGATTGAATATTCTTTGACATTGCCCTTCTTCAGAATTGGAATGTAAACTGATCTTTTCCAATCCTGTGGCCACTGTTGAGCTTCCAAATTTGTTGGCAAATTGAGTGGAGCACTTTTACTGTATCATCTTTTAAGATTTTGAATAGCTCAGCTGCAATACTATCAGCTCCACTATCTTTGTTGTTGCTCAGACTTCCTAAGACCCATTTGACTTCATATTCTAAAATATCTGGCTCGAGGTCAGTGATCATCCTATTGTGGTTATCAGGGATGTTAAGCTCATTCTTCTTTGGTTCTTCTGTGTAATTTTGCCACCTCTTCTTAACCTCTTCTGCCTCTGTTAGGTCCCTGCCATTTTGGTCCTTTATCATGCACATCTTTGCATGAAATGTTCCCTTCATATCTCCCATTTTCTTGAAGAGATCTCTGGCCCTCCCTTTTCTACTGTTTTCTATTTTTTTCCCACTGTTCATTTAAGAAGGCATTCTTATTTCTTCTAGCTATTCTCTGGAATTCTGCATTCAATATGGGTGGATCTTTCTCTTTCTCCCTTGCCTTTTGCTTGCCTTCTTTCTTCAGCTATTTGTAAAGCTTCCTCAGGCAGTCATTTTGCTTTCTTTCATTTCTTTTTCTTTGGGATGGTTTTAGTTGCTGCCTCTTGTACAATGTTGTAGACCTCCATCCACAGATCTAAGGAATAAAATCTAATTTCTTAAATCTATTTGTCATCTCTACTGTATATTCATCAGGGATATGATTAAGTTCATACCTGAGCGGCTTAGTGTTTTTCCCTATCTTCTTCAATTTAAGCCTAAATTTTGCAACAAGAACCTCGTGATCTGAGCCACAGTCAGCTACTGGTTTTAAGTTTACTGACTGTATAAGGCTTTTCCATCTGCAGAGCACATTCTGATTTCTGTGTTGACCATCTGGTGATGTCCAAGTGTAGAGTCATCTCTTGGGTTGTTGGAAAAGAGTTTTTGCTATGAATATCATATATTCTTGACAGAATTCTACCAGCCTGTGACCTGCTTCATTTTGTACTCCAAGGCCAAACTTGCCTGTTAGTCCAGTTGTCTTTTACCTACCTACTTTAGCATCCCAATCCCCCATGATGATAAGGAGATCAATTGTTGGTGTTAATTCTATAAGGTGCTGTAGTGCTTCATAGAACTGGTCAACTTCATACTCTTTAGCACCAGTGGTTGCGGAATAAACCTGGACAAATGTGATGTTGAATGGTTTGCCTTGGATTCAAATTGAGATCATTCTGTCATTTTGGGGATTGTATCCCATTACTGATTTTCCTACTCTTTCATTCACTATGAAGACTACTCCATTTCTTCGGAGGGATTCTTGCCCACAGTAGTATACCTGATGGTCATCTGATTTAAATTCACCCATTTATGTCCATTTTGGTTTACTAATTCCTAAGATGTCGATGTTTAGTCTTCTCATCTCTTGTTTGACCACATGCAGCTTGCCTTGATTCATGGATCTTACATTGTAGCTTCCTATGGAGTGTTGATGTTTACAGCATCGGATTTTCCTTTCATCACCAGATTCATCCACAGCGGAGCATCCTTTTGCCTTTGACCCAGCCACTTCATTCTTTCTGTTGTTACTAGTAGTAGCCCTCTGCTGACTCTGTAGTACTAGTACAAAATGGACCAATTTCAAGCTCTACAGCTTACCGTTTGGGCAGTGCCGGTAACTAAAACAGCTGAGGCATAGAAACCAACTGTGCTGTGTGAATCAGCTGAGCTGAAAAATACAGAAAAGTAGGACAGGATAGGATGGGGGCAGGTGGGGGGGGCAACTGATCACAGGAACTATATAATTACATATGTATCTACAAACATATGCACACACACAAACACTCTTCACATACTATGGAGTGTTGATGTTTACAGCATTGGATTTTCCTTTCACCACCAGATACATCCACGGCTGAGCATCCTTTTGCCTTTGACCCAGCCGCTTCACTCTTTCTGGCACTACTAGTGCTAGCCCTCTTCTCTTCTCCAGTAGCATATTGGACACCTTCCAACCTGAGGGGCTCATATTCCAGAGTCATATCTTTTTTGCTTTTTGGTAGGGTCCATGGGGTTTTCATGGCAAAGATAGTGGAGTGGGGTGGGTTGCCATTTCAATATACACCAATTTCAAGCTCTACAGCTTACCTTCTAGGGCAACCCCGGTAAATAAAACAGTTGAGTCACAGAAATCCTCTGTGATGCATGAATCAGCTGAGCTGAAAAATGCAGAAATTTAGAACAGGATAGGGTGGGGGCAGATGGGTGAGACCAAATGATCACAGGAACTACATAACTACGTATGTAAGTATACACACACACCACATACTTTGTAAATAAAAAAATCTTTCACCTCTTCTAATATTTACTTTCTGACTTTCAAATTATTTAGAGAATTTTTTTGGAGAAATATGTACAAGTGCTGCCTTCTAGGCAAATCTGAACAATTTACAACTTGGGATTGATTCCATTTGCCTTTATACCTGTGGAATTTTATAGATGCTCATCACATTAGATATATGATCAAAGAGTTCAGAATCCATCTCTTCAAGAACTGCCAGCACGTTCTTTCGTCTTCCACACCTGTAGTTTGGGACGTTCTCCTGTCCTGTAGACAGCACATCCAGCATGGCCTCATATGTCATTCTTGCACTGAAAAAGTTCTGATAGATGTTGTAGCCCAGGGTGATGTTGGGTAAGACCCAAGGATTCCGGTTGACTTCATGAACAGCCAACAAGAAGGGCAGAATATGGTAGAAAGTGTTCTCACTGCAACGTAGGAAATTTCAACATCTTTTTTTGCTCTATACCCACAATTTATGTGACCAACTTAAAATCAATTGCAGTTTTTTTGTTGATGACATAAGATAATTCAATTCAGCAGATAATTCTGTTGTTTTGCAAAGTGATCTTGACTATGTGTCTGAATGATGATCTATTTGACAATTTCAAATTTCGATAAATAAAGGCTCTGTCTTACATATTGGTAAATATAATCAGAATGTCAAGTATAAGGTAGGTGGAATTGATCTAGCAGATGACACTCACTTTGTCAAAGACCTGAGTGTAGTTATCGCTGACAATTTATGCTCCAAAGCTTACTGTAACAACATTGCTAAAAAAGCGTTAAGAGTTGTAAACTTTATTTTGTGAAGCTTTTGTTCTGGAAACATTGTATTGCTAATTAGAGCTTATAAAACTTATGCTAGACCAATTTTAGAGTATTGTTCAACTGTTTGGAATCCCCTCCATATATCTGACATCAGTACAATCAGGCGGGTTCAGAAGTGTTTCATGAGAAAATTCTTGCACTCTTCTGTATACAATATAACTACTTATGCTACTAGGCTCAAAATTCTCATCTTGGATAACTTAGAACTGTGTTGCTTACGATCAAACCTAGGAATTGCATACAAAATTATATGTGGTAATGTTTTACCTGTAAATGACTTTATCTGTTTTAATCGCAATAATGTGCTTGCGAACAACCACTTTAAACTCCATGTAAATCCATCTAAACTTGACTGCAAAAAATATGATTTCTGTAATAGAGTTGTCAATGTCTGGAATGCCCTACCTGACTCAGTTGTCTCAGCTACAAATGTTCACACTTTCTGTAACAAATTGACTTCCATGGACCTTACATCATAAGTGCACTAAGATGCCTATTGTCCCTGTCATGGTATTTTTATTCTCTTGTTCTTGTTCTCCTTTTTGTTTGACAAATTCTAATAAATAAATCTTCATTTTGAATTTTAATGAAAGCATGTTATATTGACTATAGCTTTATATCTATATGATGCAAAGCCAAAAAGATAATCAGGTACTCATTATTCAGTTAAGGTATTCAATTTATTTGGACTTTGCAATGGAGAGACATTTTTGAAATTTCTATGAGATGAAAGTGGCAAACGTGCTAAAGGGTGGAAAGAAGGACTGGAGAGGGTGGCAGGAATAATAAAGTAAATGTAAGGAAGGGAAAGAAACAGTGGGGAGAAAATACAAGAGATCTCCCTCTGTTCTAATGTATTCATTCAATCATTTTATTGAGAGTTAACATTGAACTATTGTTCATAAATAAATAAAATAAATATGAATAAATAAGTTGCTGACTCTCAACAGTACCAATGTAATCATTTTGAAAACAGACAGAACCCCATCCACACAAATGCCATTTTGGGACAGTGTTGGCAGTACCCAGTTTTCACGTGACACTTGTTGAAGAACTTAAAAGGAACTTTTACAAAATCCTCATGTTCCCCCGGAGCCTTTCCTCTAAAGGAAATTGGGAGAAGCAATAATGAATTTGCCTTTCTCAAGGTGAGAATAGGAGAAATGAAATCATTAATCGAAAAGACATTGGAGCCGGTAAATTCAATCACCAGAATCCTGGAATGCAGAAAATTACCTTTCGAGTTTGTGGGTTGGAGGTTTTGAGAACGAAAATTGGTGCAATCGAGCTACAATTCCAGAAATTAGCCCAGTAATCCAGTAGTCTCCTGGTTTGTAGTAATGGAACCATTCCTTTTCTTCTATTATAACCTTAAATGAGCATTTCACCAGCATACTGGCACAGGGAATTTGAGACAGAAACTGAAGCAGAAAGAACTGTATATGCATCAGCAACAACATTTGATATACACTGCAAGAGATCCTTCCTATTGTTCTTTCTTCAGCACATAGTTAAATCTCAGAGTCTACAATTACAGTGAAGAAGTTCCAGTTTGCTTCCAGATTTGGAAGTTTTATCTGCAATTTCAGATTGCCACAGTATTTTCCCAGCTTCATCCCAACCTCTGCTCTCATCACAGAAGGAGGCTGTTACAAATCAGGTGCTGTCTATCCCATTTGTCATCACATTGATTGGCAACTAATTGTGGTGGTGGAAATTCCAAAGGAGAATAAATAATACATGCTTATAAAAATTAGAAGGGGAATTGGGAATGAGCATTGCCACAAAAGTGTACAGTTGAAGAAAAGAGTTTTGTTTGACTCAGGAGAATAATCCTAATTTGAGAATCAAGAAAGAAACAATTCAGGGAAGTTTGATTGTTTTCTTAGTCTGAAAACTTATTCTTGTGATTCTAAAGCTTCAAATGTGGAAAAACAGTTCAATATTCTTAAATTAGACAATGAGCCACTATATTTCCTTCTTATTCTGTCTGGTGTGGAAGAAGCCATCTTTCTCAATGGTTAGATCAGAGGTGGTATTCAGCTGGGTCAGACCGGTTTAGGCAAACCTTTAATGGTGACCTTTGGGTTGCCCCACCCCCGCCCTGCTCACACACCTGTCTCTATGCTATCTTATTTAGCCACAATTTTTAAGCCATGTGTGTGAGGAAAGCACATGCATGGAACATCGTGCACATGTGTGGAACGTGCACCTGCTCACAAAGCGAGCATGCACACATGGGGTGAACCGGTGCTAAATTTATGTGAAACCCACCTGTGGGTTCTATACTCCAGATCATGATATATTGAATAATCTATTGGAGCTACCTGTTAAATGTCTTATATCTTTCAGAATGTGGAAGCTTATCGGTCTTCATGGTTACAAAGAAGATCTGGTCAAAGTTTCCTGGGGCATTAATATGAAAATTCCCTTGTTACAGACTTCTTTATGAAGTGGTGATATTTGCTGTCTCTTACATAGGTGATCTAATAGGGAACCAAGAGATGATGCTATAGCAGTACAATACCACAATGGCTGAGGGTGAAGGGCTAAATAAAATCTGAGGAGCTGAGCCCAGGGCCATTGCTATGTATGTGCAGGTATGAGTTCTTCTGCTAAATTTGCATCTGAGACCTTTCTCCATTGCACCCTCTAAAACTATTTAATGGAGTATAAGTTAATTAGTTACATATATTGCCTGGAGAATCAGTTGCTTCAAGGAGGAACATTAAGCTCTGATTCCAAAGATGTAGACTCCAAGTATGGACTCCAAAGATATGGGCCAGCTGTGGGTCCTGACAAAACCCATTGGTGATCCCTGTGCTGTGAGACTTCCACCAGGTTTGAAGACAGGTGTCACCCGAAACTGATAGAAAACAATGCGTGCCATGACAAAATCATACCCACAATTATTACTACAATGGACTTGGTACTTTGGAAGGCCACCACTACCACCATTACAGCCTTGGTCAGCAAGGAAGACACGGCAACTGAAAAAACAACACTGAAAATGGTTTATTGAAGGAGACAGGCCATTTTCATTTTCCTGACCAATAAAGAGGGATGCTCCCAGAGGGAGAAAAACTGTATAAATCGGAAGTTTGGGAATGGACTTCCGGGTTGTCCATTTGTCTGTTTTTCGCCCATGAGGCTTCAGGGAAGCCTTTTGAAGCCTCCAGAGGGAGAAAAACCACACAATGTGTAAAATGGAAGTTTGGGAACAGACTTCTGGGTTGCCCATTGATCCATTTTTCTCAGGCTTTTTCTTTTCAGGCTTCTTTTCACTTATATATAGCTCTTACACTTCTCTTTGGTCTTATCTCTTTCTACCCTTTCTGTCCTTTTGTTCTTTCACCTTCTCATTCTGCCCGCTCCTTTTCCCACCCTCACTCTTTCTTCTTGGTCTAAAGCTTTTCTTCTGCTTGAAATTCATGCAATTTATCCAAGGTATCCACCTTAATTTTTTTGTCTTGCCAGGTAACCAGAATTCCTTATAGTATCAGCCAATTGAACATTACATTATATTTAATAAGTTGTGCTGTCAATAATTGATACTGTCTCTTCTGCTCTTCTCTCCTCTCTAACTCTCCTAGGTATTTGTTTTAAGATCAGAATTTCTCTCCCTTTGTACTTCATAGGCTCATCTCTAGTTCTTTTGTATATTTCATCCCTCAGCATTTCTTGATAAATCTCACATGCATCTCCTTTGGCAATGTTTGCCTTCTTGTATAGTTTGTATATTTTGGGCTCAATTGTAGTCATATGTCAAGGACTATCTCTGCCTTCTTCCGCATGGCAACCTTGTGCTAGTCAACTCCTTCTCCTTTCTGGCAATTTTCCTGTCTGTTAGAGGCACCAAAATAATCCTGACAATGTAAGGTTTCCTGCTGCAGCAGGTGGTTGGACTAGATGACCTCTGAGTAGATTCTAGCCCTAAATTGCTGTGCTGTTTTTCTTTCTTTCTTTTTCCCTTCCTTCTGTGGGAAACAACCAACAACTCCCCCCCCCAAATAAAATATTACTCCTAGAAAGGCTCATTCCACATGCCTGCCAGACAGATAATGAGATAATGAGTCTTTTAAAAATGCAAAGCCCATATTGCACAAACCCCTAAACTTCAAAAACATAGAACCATATAAGAATCCTACCTTTTATCCAGTTTGCTGATCAGTTGACTCAGAAACAAACTGCTGAATGTCACTTTGCAAACTTCCTTTTGAGTTTTTCAATTTAAAGCAGGTTTCAGTTTAAAGTTTGCAGAATTAAGACTTTTGTATTTCAACTCCCAGAATTCCATAGCCAGCAAAGCAACCTTGGCAACTTTAAGCCCACAATCTCACATACATACATACATTAGATTTCAAAGTTAATAATTAAGTATTAATCATTAATAATCAATTACTCATATATCTTAAGGGTAAGCGCTTTCTCCATTTCTTCTTCCTTCAGCAGTCAAATTTATAGTCCACATTAAATTTATCCACACTGTTACTATTGTAGTCCTTTGGGAGTCTTTTTGCAAATTAAAGTTCATAATCCATTGAGGCCCCAAAACCCACCAGCTCCCTAAGCTTTGCCCCAAAATAATATCTAGATAGATGTATAGTTTCTAAGTTCACCAAGAATATTTCTCTTCTTTTTTCACTTTTCCTCATTCAAATTGGTTAATGTCCTCTCTGAATATCACAAGAGTCTTTATGGAGTACTTATAAATATTGCATCAGTCACTTCCCTTCTGTATGTACTTTTCTGTTCAGTACAGATGGTGACCTTCTTCTTTTTTAAATTCTGGAAGGCTTCTCCTTAAGTGTATTAAATCAGACATCAGTCCAACAACAATAATAGGAAGCATATTCCTAGCAGTCTTTGTTTTTTTAAAGTTCTTTCAAAAAACATAGTCTAGACTTTTTTCTAGCTCAGTCTCCATTTTGTTTTTACAGTTGCTGTGTTAATCTTTTCCAGATATGTCAATAGCTCTGAAAGCTTAGTTGCCGCTATTGTCATGAAGGAAAAATTCTGCTCCACCCCTTTTTTTTGAGTCCCACTTTCACAGTTTCTCTTTCCTGATATCTCCCATGTACTTATCTATCTCATTTATCTAACTATGAGTGTTCTAACATTATCCAGCAAGAAGAGATCAATCAAATATATACAGTATTTGAAATTAACTATTTTTGAAACAAAGTCATCAAAGAAAATAATATACAACACCAGCACACCAATACATAGTAACAAAAACCACACACCATTATTAGCCATAGTTTTTGACTTAATATAAAGCCTTATCAGAACCTCTCTGGTAACAGTTTATCTGGCCTGGTTTTAGAAAATCTATTAAGGTCATTGATGATTGTTATAATTTAATATGAATTCAGATTATGACAATTGAAGGATATGGTTATTTCAAATAGTTTGAGTTGTTTAAGCAGCTTTTTACTCAATTATTATAATTCAAAATTCATATGGAATGAAGAAAGATAAGCAACAACACATAAAACATTACTTCAAACTATGTGATTTAATGCTGGATGTAAACTGAACAAAAATAAAACCCAGTATAAGGAGCCTTAGTGAGTTTTCATCATCAGATATTCTTTGGTGTTCAGGGCAGGTCTCAGGATAATAATGTAGCATTTGGGGATAAAGATACAGCCCAGTAAACCCAAGCTGGATGCCAGGATGGAGAAGATCTGCACAGCCACCATATATTTCCCCTTGGTGCTCAAATAGGTGGGGACAAAGGAGATCCAAACACTGCAAAAAACCAACATGCTGAAGGTGATCAGTTTAGCTTCATTGAAGGAACCAGGCAGCTTTCGAGCCAGAAATGCCACAAAGAAGCAAATGGCAGCCAGGAAACCCATGTAGCCAAGGGCAGAGGAGAACATGGTGACAGAGCCTTCATTGCATTTCAGCAGGATCTGTCCTGGTTGGGAATGAAAGTCAGAATCTGGGAATGGGGCAAAGATTGCAAGCCACATGATACAGATGCATAATTGAATACCGGAGCTGGATAAAACAATAGAGTTGGGCAGACCCTTGCCCAGCCATTTCCTCATCCCGCTGCCTGGCTTCGTGGCCAAAAATGCAACTATCACCATAATCGTCTTTGCCAGCAAGGAAGAGACGGCAACTGAGAAAACGAAACTGAATGTGACTTGCCGAAGAAGGCAAGTCACTTTGTTGGGGTGACCAATAAACAGAAGGGGGGTCAAGAAAGCAAGCAAGAGGGAGATCAGAAGAGTGTAGGTGAGGTCCCGGTTGTTAGCTTTGACTATGGGAGTTTCTCGGTATTTAATGAAGATTCCCAGAATTAAGGCGGTAGTTAGGGACAAAGCAATAGCAAAGAAAGCCAGGATGAATCCCAACAATTCTTCAAAGGATAAGAAGATTATAGTTTTGGGGACACACTGATCTCGCTTCTTATTGGAATACTGGTCATCTGGACACTTTTCACAATGGGCTGCATCTGGAAAAAATTGGTTACCATGTATCTGTTTCTGCGACTGTAGCAGCATGAAGACCACATCAGAAATAAATTACTTCATTTTCAAGGAATAACATAATATTTCTGCTCAGGGATATCCACAATATACAACATCAGTTAAAATTATCAACACTATTTTTAAAGGCTGAAGATGAATGTGATTATCAGCTCTCAAATATTATCCTCTTTCCTAAAACCAAACAAGAAAGTAACAAGTCAAATGCTCACATTATCACACAAAATCTTTGAAAGGTTTGAGAATGCTTTAAGAAAGTTGATGTTTTTCTTGCTTCTTTATCCAATATTTCCCCAAAACAATAGAGAATATTTATTATATCCTGATTGTTTAAATTATTTTTGGAGCCACTGACTGTACCTTCTTCCACAGAGTATGTTCCTTCCATACACAGAGAACAGTCGTAGCAGCAAACTGGGGCTCCCTCTCTCACAAGCTTGGTGTAACCTGCGGAGCAACTTTCTGTACATCTTGAATAAGGCACCATCTAAACATGAATAGAAAGATTTTTTCAGGGCAATGTATGATTTAGAAGGGTTTACTGAAATCAAATGCTTCCAGAAGCCCAGGAGCACATTGAGCAAAACCAGTCAAGAAGTAGTGGCATTAACTTTAATTACTCTACATGCAAGGGGCAAAGGAAAGGCCATTCTCTTTCTCTATCAATCTTCATTGTAGATCCCAAAACACACACACACACACAGACACATACACACACACAAACATAAAACTAATCTTTGTTTTCCCATGCTTCTCAGTTCCAGGTGCTTTTTCTGTTCTGACTGAATGGTGGAGTATTGAAGGATTTATATTCCTTACAGTCATCTGGTGGTTTCTAAAAGTTGTTATGGGCACTTGGAATTTATCTCCACCATCAGGGTCACTTGAATAGTGCAAATGGGTGTGGAACCTTCCTGCAATTGCTGAATTTGTATCCTTATAGTAAGCAAGTAAACCTAAGTAAGAAATCTGGGCATGGCTTAGCAATATTAAGCAGCCTGCTGCTTAATATTAAACTAACTAATTGTGTTTGGCTGTAACTCTCCTGCCTTGTGTTTACTTGGAAGAACCACCTGTTGGTATTGTACATTTATTCATCAATTCTCACATATATAAAGAAATTAATGAATCCAGCTGAATCGGTTATCTGTTTGTGGTTTCTAGATATGAATTTGTGCAACAAACTCTGACAATATCTAATAAATTATTGAGTCTTTAAGTTCTCTTATTTGGAAGTTATTTGTCCTCAATAAGTATTATTTCTTATTGAGCAGAAATAATTCCACATATGGAAGTAAACAGAAGAGCAAAATCCCAACTACTTTGTTAAATAATGTTGGCCATTGGATGGCACTTTGATTGACAGAAATCTTCACTTCCAAGGAGGCTTGTTTTTCTACATTCCCAATTTTCACCCCCACATCTGATTTGTTCAAAAGTGATGTCCACTGCATGATATCAAAGCCACCAACAGGAATTCCACTTTCTTCCAAAGAAATCCAATCTCTGGAAATATTATGATGTTGGAAGTTTCTCAGGAACCTATGAAGCTGCAGAAACATAGAAAAAACCATGACAATTTGAGCCTTTATTCAATGTGGTTCTTGCTATTATTCTGGATTGGAGATACTCTGAATAATTCAACCTCTTCAAACCACCACTGCCATCTGAAGCATTGATTCAGTATTTCATGGAAAGTTTTTTTCAGTTATTCCCCAGGAATTTACAAATCTTTTTCAAAAAAAACCCTATGTCACATGGTCAATCTCGCCCTATAAAGTTACATGTTGGGTGAAAAGGACCTCATAGACGACTCTCACTCCATCAAGCACCAAGGACAACTCATCTCAAATGATCTAAGCCCCAGAGCTCACTGTAACATTATTGCTAAAAGGTATTAAGAGTTGTTAATCTAATTTTGTGAAGCTTCTTCTCCGGTAACATTGTACTGCAAACTAGGGAATACAAAACGTTTGCCAGACTAATTCTCAAATACAGCTCATCTGCCTGGAATCCACACTCTAAATCAGACATTAATACGATTGAGCAGGTCCAGAGGTATTTCATGAGAAGACAACTCTACTCCTCTACACAAAAGAGAATCCCTAGAATAGCCTTGAAATTTTGACCTTGGATAATCTGGAACTGCACCAGCAGCAGCCAGAAATAAGCATAGTAGACAAAATTGTTGGCTACAACATCTTACCTGTCAACAACATCTTCAGCTTGAACCTCAACAATACACAGGCAAGCAATCGATACAAACTCGAGGTAAATCGCTCCAAACTCAATTGCAGAAAATACAACTTCAGCAACAGAGTTGTCACCACCTGGAATGCTCTACCCCACTCCGTTGTTACATCCTCAGACCTTCACACCTTCAACATTAAACTGTCTACTATGGAACTTACCCCATTCCTAAGAGGTCCATAAAGGGGGCATACATAAGCGCACAAGCATGCCTACCATCCCTGTCCTACTGTCCCCTTGGACTCTGATTTAATTCTACATGATACTTGGAATGCTGACAATGCCCATATTGCGGAATTGGAAATAGAGAATCAATTGGATCTCAAAGGAGAAGACTTACCTGCCATGGCTGTACAATATGGGATGATTGATGGTATCCAGCCCGCATTCTCCTCTTACTCTGTTGGGAGGAAGACGCAGCATTGAGGACCCAGGCCACAACTTGAATTATTTGGGAAATACTGGCGGAATCCTGAGACAGGATTCTTGCAATCACATCATGGGGTGGGAATTCCCAGTTCTCTTTTTCTCTGCATTTTTTCCAAACTTTCTTAGCTAACAGAGGACTTGAATAGGAACATTGGAATGCTTCCTTTCCATATGATATGACCATAGATTCATAAGATTTATAGTCATAATGCTGAGTCCTTCTCTTTCTCTGGATGAGGAAGGAAAACAAAGCATGTTTATTTTGAAGATCAATCCAGAGGTCAAAAATATTTACACTTAAAGCTGTCAAAGTTGTTGCAATCCACACCCTTCCCACAGTGGATGTATTAGTCATATCAAATGTTTGTATTGTTGCTGCTAATGTTCCTGAGGCTTGAAAGTCCAGTTGGCATACTATAATTTTTATTTGACTCTTCATAAGAGAAATGAACATTTTCCTTTTCTCTTGGAGGACAGGATCCCCAGCACTTGTCTGCATATTTGCTTCTGGGACGGTTCCTGAGAGCACAATGCAAATCCCATTTTTTAGAGATAAAACTTCCAAACATCTTTTGAATTTTTCTCCTTTTTCATTGTCCTGAGAAAGGAGGCCGATCCACGTCCATTGGAAATGCAGAAGAAGCTGGACAATGGCTGAGTAAGGAGGTTCTTGATTTGGGGTCAACCGATATGAAAAAGGCAAATGATGATTTTGCTCAGCCATCTGGTTGATGACACTGTAGTTGATCTAAAGATAAAAAAGAAGGTATTGGTAGTTTGTGCTAGTTTTAATGATAAAAGTCAGATGGTAAATCTAAAGGCCTTTCCCCACGGCTGAGAGAAGTTTCAAACAATAACTTCATGAACTTTGCTAGTTCGCTTGATGTCCTGTATTTTTGCCTTGTGTGCTCCTTTTGAAACCAGGGAGCTCTGAATTATCTGTGGGTAAGGTTCATGGGTGTTCCTGATAGAGTAAGGTGACCAGATTTTAACATTGGTAAAGAGGGACACCATTGACGGGAGTGGGGGCGTTCTTGATTTAAAAAATTTTAAAAATTGGGACGCGGGACAAATTGTTCATGTGTGCATGCTCACATTTGTGAACCTGTAAGATTCACCACTGGTCCTAAGTCACTTTTTTAGTGCTATTGTAAATTGATTAGTCATTAAATGAACTGTTGTAAGTCAAGGACTACCTGTACTGTTCTAAACAAAAAACCTGTAACCATATATCCCCATAACCATTAGTCTGATCAGCCCTTGTAACATATATCCCAGCCTTCAAGATGGGGACATCTGCAATAGGAGATAAAAAAAGATAGTTTTCAATTTTAGGCTGAAACCAGCATCTTGACTATTCTGACTCCCCACAACCCTACTTCATGTTAATATAAAGCAATTAGGTGGATACAATTCCATATTGAATTCAAATTGACTTACAATCGTGTGTGTTTGTGTGTGTGTGTGTACACAGTATATCATATACATATAGCATTGTAAAAGTGAAATTTCCACCTATTGTCACTCATATACTGGGTTCCTAATTTTATCTAAGTTCCTGTTAATTTTAATGGTTTTATATTGCTGTTTTATTATATTGTAAACTTCTCAGTATCACTTTGGATAGTAAGATGAGTGGCAAATAAATTTAATAAATAAATAAAACTCATTAACTTATCACACCTACGTATAGATAAGCGCAAAAAGCAATTAAACAAGCATTTTCAAGAGGAGAAAAGTACCTTGAGTCTAAAAGATAACCTCTTGGGATTAGGGGGCATGATTTTGTTCCTTGATTTGGCAGATATGCCATCTTAGCAAAACGTTTCAGAATCCAATCCTTAAACCTAAATCATAGTTTGCCGGTTGCCTGAAGAAATATCATCTGTTACTGAGATGGATTAGAACTAGTTAAACACCAAGCCTTCCCTGAAAGGTAGGGAAAACAAGTTTCTTAAGCGTTTTGAAGCAAATATCATTTAAAGGTCTTACTTAACTCCAAGTGATCTTTTGTATATTGGGGAGGTAAGTAGGCTAAAAACAATTCAGCCTTTTATTTCCTATCAATTCTGGCACAAGGTGATGGTTTAACCCCCCCCCCCACACACACACCAATAGCGTGGAGGCTGAGGAAAATGAGAGCGGAGAATCAAACTGCTCATTTTTCTGCAACCTGGCGGGCCAGAGGAAATGAGGTGAGGTGGCCTCAGGTGACAGCCCTTTGGAGGAGTCTGTAACAAAGCCCATGGTAAAGTGGTTGCCACTGCAGCGCCGGCTGCCTGGTAACCGGGTCCTGCCCCTTTAAGCCACCGGAGGGTGGGACGGAGGTGAAGAAATCCTTTCCATCCCAACCTCTGGCCAGTTCCTCCAGCGCTACCGCAGGTCACTGGGTCCTGGAGCTGTCGCCATTTCCTTTTCCTCCTTTTGTGTGCTCACTCCCCACCCCATGCAGGCGGTGGAGGGGAAGGAGACTCTGGTGGCTGCAGCAGCAGCAGAAGCGGTGGTGGCGGCTGGAGCGCAAATCTGGGTAGGTGGCTCTGGTTCTCCCTTCCCCGAGCATGTCCCATTGCTGCTGGCGCCGTGGTGGGAGGAGCGAGCGAGCCACTGACCGACCCCGTGCGTCCCATCGCCAACTCCAGCTTGGCGGGCGAAGGGGCGAACTCTCATTAGCAGCGGGGATGATTAAATGTTACATTGGAAGATTGATGGGGTATTTTAGAATGCAATCAGCGCAGTAACAACTAAACAGGCAGGCATGCCAAATGGCACAGGACAGACAAGAATTTACCAGGGGCTTTTTAATTAGGGGTGGAGGGAGATGGACGTCAATTCAGGATGGCGCGAAGGAGTCCTGTTTTTTCAAGCAAGAATTCTCAAAGAGCAGTTGCTGCCGCGAACAAAAAGCAGCTTTTAACCCCAAGTGCGATGCCACAAATGTCACTATTTCCATCCGATCTGCCACCGCAATCCTTGCACGCTGGCGAGAAAGAGGAAGCGAGAAGAAAAAATAAATAAATAACCACCCTCCCAAGCAGCCGGAGCTTGCAAAGGGCAACGTTGCAATGAGGGTCGTACTCCTGACCCTCTAAAACTCTCGGGAAACTCCTTTGCAGCCACTGGGGGGGGACCCCGTCACAGGAGCAGCCCCACGGCGGGAGAACGACAGGACGGCTGCGAAAAGGCACAAGGGGGGGGATTGACAGCAAGTGTCCGTCCCGCCGCTCACCTTAAAGCTCTCGCCTAGCCAAGCTCTGGAGTTGCAGTCGCTGCTCACCATTCTCTCAACTCAGAGTACGGAGCGCGCGCAAAGCCCTGCCAAGTGGGACTCCCCGCAAACCTCTCACATATTCCCCCCACCCCCCGCTCACTCGGTCTTACCAGATTTTGGGGGGTATCTGTAGAGGGAATTGGACGGGACATCCACCTCTTCCACTCCGGCGTTCTGCCGGCTGGTGAGTGCTCCCATGCTTCAGGCGCAGCGGCAGAGGGTATCCGGGGTTGCGGAGGGGGGGAAGAGAGGAGGGGGGTGCGTCAGCTTCCCAGTTCGTGGCAGACCTTTTCTAGCAGGCGCAAAGGACTTCCCTGGACTTGCTTTGCTGAGTGGGGGCTTTAATAGAAAGGAAAGCAACTTCAGAGCTGGCATCAGGCCGGTAAAGGCTTCCCACTGATGACTACACTTTGGAAACGCGGATCTCCAATGCCAGGTCCACGCCAGGAGGTTTGGGGCTTCCCTCCAGGCCACCTGCACAGCCAGCAGCCGCGTCCACAGGCTCCGTGGGGAAAGGCGGGCCATGGGAAAGGGGAGCAAGTGCGCTCCCCGCCTGTCCACTCCAATCTTGCCCACCCAGTTCCCAAACCCTCTCTTCGGAAAGAGTTCTCCAGCAGCCTCTGGCAAGGTGTCTTCCCCGCCCCGCTCAGGCCGAAAGCAAATAAAGCAAATAAAATATAAAATGCTGGTTTACCTTTCTCTGCTGCTTCTCTCCCAGGCTGGAGCTGAGAGGAGATCCCTGTCCTAGTCTTCCTGCTGCCCTCGTGGCACGGGGAAAACGGACAGTACTTTGTCCCTTCTGTCCCCTCGTTGCTCAGAAAAGCAACTCCGGGAAGGTCCTTTGGTGGCGGCAGGCGTCCGGCCAGGACGAGTATACAGGGCTGGGGGCAGGCAGGCTTACTTCCAGGTCCAGTCACAAAAATCGGGACTTTTTAAGAACGCCCCGGGACATGGGACAAATTGTGCAAAATCGTGACTGTCCCGTGAAAATCGGGACGTCTGGTCACCTTATCATAGAACACCCTTCAGCTCACATTATAACTCACCCATTCACTCAGTCCATTAGTCAATCAGAATAGAGCTGGGGAGTCTTCTAGGCAAGCAGGAGACCTTAGACCAGGGGTATCAAACTCAAGGCCCAGATCCGGCCTGCAGGGTGCTTAGACATGGCCCATGGGTCTGCGCTGAAAATAGCTCACGGTGCCTCTGCTAGCAAAAAGGGAGCTAGAGCATGCCCCCCCCCCATTGAGCTCTGTTTTTACTGGTAGAGGATTGCTGGAAGCTGTCTCAGCTGAAAATGGAGCTTGGAAGCCCATTTTTGCTGGCAGAGCATTTGCGCTACCGTAGGCGCCAAAGTGACATCATGCTGGCCACATTCACCTTGTCCATACCTCCCTCTAAGGTCAAACACTACCCTGATGCAGCCCTCAATGAAATCCGAGTGACACCCCTGATTTAGTCCTCAAGCAGGAGACCCAATACCATTTCAGACAAATGACTGTTCAGTCTCTTTTTAAAAAACCCCAGTGATGAAATTGTTTAATATTGTTCCTGTGGAGACCCAGGGCAGGATGTGTGTTTGGGAGTGGGGAAGCATATAGGCAGCCACCACCGCTACCAGTTCACCTGATCTGAGGTGAACTGGCAGAAATCCACCTCTGCTGTTTCCTGCATATAAGTTAAATAGGCAGGGCGACTATATGCAGCCTTGCTGAACTCTTTTCTTAATTTTGAACCAATCAGTGGTTCCGTGTCCGGTTCTCACTGTTGCTTCTCAAGAGACAAATAAGATGGTCTGGTACTCCCATTTCTTTAAGAACTTGCCACAGTTTCTTGTGATCCACACAATCAAAGACTTTAGCATAGTGAAGGAAACAGAAGTAGATGTTTTTTCTGGAACTCCCAAGCTTCCTCCATGATCCAGCCTATGTTGGCAATTTGATCTCTAGTTCCTCTGCCTCTTTGAAATCCTGCCTTTACTTTGCTAGCATGTGAAATGAGTGCAATGGTGCAGTTGTTTGAACATTCCTTGGTGTTGCCCTTCTTTGTGATTGGAATGTAAACTGACCATTTCCAATCCTATGGCCACTGTTGAGTTTTCCAAATTTGCTGACAGAATGAGTGTAGCACTTTTACTGCATCATCTTTTAAGATTTTGAATAGTTCAGCTGGAATACTATCACCTCCAGTAGCTTTGTTGTTGCTCAGACTTCCTAAGATCCTTTTGACTTCACACCCTAAAATGTCTGGCTCGAGGTCAGTGATCATCCTATTGTGGTTATCAGGGATGTTAAGCTCATTCTCGTATAATTCTGCTGTGTAATTTTGCAACCTCTTCTTAACCTTTTCTGCCTCTGTTGGGTCCCTGCCATTTTGGTCCTTTATCATGCACATCTTTGTATGAAATGTTCCCTTCATATTTCCAACTTTCTTGAAGAGATCTCTGGTCCTCACTATTTTATTGGGTTTTTTCCTATTTCTTTGCAATGTTCATTTAAGAAGGCTTTCTTGTCACTTCTAGCTATTCTCTGGAATTCTGCTTTCAGTTGGGTGTATCTTCCCATTTCTCCCTTGCCTTTCGCTTCCTTTCTTCAGCTATTTGTAAAGCTTCCTCAGACAATCATTTTGCTTTCCTGCATTTCTTTTTCTATTGGAGGGTTTTAATTGCTGCCCCCTGTACAATGTTGGGAACCTCCATCCCTAGATCTAAGAAATCAGATCTAATTTTTTAATCTATTTGTCACCTCTACTGTATATTTATAAGGGATATGTTTTGGTTCATACCTGAGCAGCTTTGTGTTTTTCCCTATCTTCTTCATTTCAAGCCTACATTTTGCAACAAGAAGCTCATGATCTGAGCCACAGTCAGCTACTGGTCTTATGTTTAATGTCTGTATAGCGCTTCTCCATCTTTGGCTGCAAAGCACATAATCAATCTGATTTCTGTTTTGACCATCTAGTGATGTCCAAGTGTAGAATAATCTCTTGGGTTGTTGGAGAAGAGTGTTTGCTATGACCATCATATATTCTTGACAAAATTCTTCGACCCTTTGCCCTGCATCATTTTCTACTCCAAAGCCAAACTTTCCTGTTAATCCAGTTATGTTTTGCCTTTCCAGTTTAGCATTGTAATCCCCCATAATGTCATTTTTTGGTGCTATAAGGTGTTGTGGTGCTTCATAGAACTGGTCAACTTCATCCTCTTCACACCAGTGGTTTGGACATAGACTTGGACTGCTGTGACCTTTAATGGTTTGCCTTGGATTCAAATTGAGATAATTCTGTCATTTTGTGGATTGTATCCCAATATTGCTTTTTCTACCCTTTTATTGACTATAATGGCTACTCCATTTCTACTGAGGGATTCTTGCACACAGTAGTATACCTGTTGATCATCTGAATTAAATTTACCCATTCATGTCCATTTTAGTTCGCTGATTCTAAGATGTTGATGTTTAGTTTTGTCATTTCTTATTTGACCACATCCAGCTTGCCTTGATCCATGGATCTTACATTCCAGGTTCCTATGGAGTATAGATCTTTACAGCATTGCTTTCCTTTCACCACCAGATACATCCACAGCTGAACATCCCTTCAGCTTTGACCCAACCGCTTCACTCTTTCTGGCACTACTAGAATTAGTCCTCTGCTCTTCCCCAGTAGCATATTGGACACCTTCTGACGTGAAGGGCTCATCTTCCAGAGTCATATCTTTTTGCCTTTTGTTATGGTCCATGAGGTTTTCATGGCAAAGATACTGGAGTGTTGCAATTTCCTTCTCTAGTTGATCACATTTTGTCTGCTCTCTCTGTTATGACCTGTCTGTCTTGGGTGGCCATTCACGGCACAGCTCAGAGCTTCATTAAGCTGTTGAAGCCCCTTCATCACATCAAGGCAGTAATCCATGAAGGAAATATATAGATATAATACGTGTCTATGTGTGAACATACAGTGGGGAGCTGCAACCAGTTTAACAAACTGTTCTGTGAGCATGTGCTTTGCATGCATGTGCAGTGTTCAAAATACACCAATTTCAAGCTCTGTAGCTCACCTTCTAGGGAAACCCCAGTAGGTAAAACACCTGAGTCACAAAAATCCTCTGTGCTGCGTTAATCAGCTGAGCTGAAAAATGCAGAAATTTAGGACAGGATAAGGCAGGTGCTGGTGGGTGAGGCGAACTGATCACAGGAACTACATAACTACATATGTATGCACAAACACACACACAAACACATACTTCACATACTTTGTGATTTAAAAATTCTTTCAGCTCTTCTAATATTGACTCTCTGACTTTCAATTTATTTGGAGAGATATGTACAAGTGCTGCCTTATAGGGACATCTGAACAATTTATAACTTGGAATTAATTCCATTTGCCTTTATACCTGTGGAATTTTATAGATGCTCATGACATTAGATATATGATCAAAGAGTTCAGAATCCATCTCTTCAAGAACTGCCAGCAGATATTTTTGACTTCCACACCTGTAGTTTGGGACGTTCTCCTGTCCTGTAGATAGCACGTCCAGCATGGCCTCATATGTCATTCTTGCACTGAAAAAGTTCTGATAGATGTTGTATCCCAGGGTGATGTTGGGTAAGAGCCAAGGATTCTGGTTGACTTCATGAACAGCCAACAAGAAGGGCAGAATATGGTAGAAAGTGTTCTCACTGCAACGTAAGAAATGCCAACATCTTTCTTTTTTTTTTGCTGTATATCAACGATTTATGTGATCAACTTAAAAGCAATTGTGTTCTTTTTGCCGATGATATAAAATTATTCAATTCTACAGATAATTATGTTGCTTTTTGCAAGGCGATCTCGACTATGTGTCCGAATGGTCATCTCTTTGACAACTTCAAATTTTGATTAATAAATGCTCTGTGTTTATTGGTAAATATAATCAGAATATCAAGTATAAGCTAGATGGCATTAATCTAGAAGATTACGCTCACTTTGTCAAGGACTTAGGTGTTCTTATCACTCATGATTTATGCTTCAAAGCTCACTGTATCAGCGTTGCTAAAAAAGCATTAAGAGTTGTAAACTTAATTTTGCGAAGCTCTTTTTTCTGGAAACCTTGTATTTCTAATTAGAGCTTATAAAACTTAAGCTAGATCAATTATAGAGTTTTGTTCAACTGTTTGGAATCCCCACCATATGTCTCACATCAGTACAACCAAGTGTGTTCAGAAGTACTTCATGAGAAAAGTCTTGCACGATTCTGTACACAATAGAATTCCTTATGCGGACTTCCTGGGAGGAGCTTACTGGTGGAAGCAGCAAAAAATCAGCTGCCTCCGAATTCCTGGCTACGTACCTGATTAGAGGATCTTCCATCTGACGTCTTATCAGGTTTTCTTATCCTTCAGGCAAGAGGGAAAGAAGAAACTGTTTTGCTGGCAAATGCTCTTCGATTTTTGCAGCTTTTGTGCTTGCAAGGAAAGGGGGGCTAGCCCAAGGCAGAACGGCTGTCCGTGCTGGGAACTTCAAACTGCCTTGTGCAGGACAAAGTAGGTCTCTCCCACTCTGCTCTAAGTTTTGTTTGATTTAATCTTATCACGAGCTGAATCCGTTTACTGCGAGGACAATAATTGCTTATCAACATTTTAGCTTCTTCTTTTTTTCTCCTCCGAAAAATTATTTACTCAGAGGCTTTTAAAATGGCGCCGAGCAGGCTGGTTTCTCCGGTAATAACGAACACTTTTTGCTAATTCTCACAAGACTTCAAAAGAATTCAAAACAAAAGAGATAGCTTATCACATGTTTTGGTTTCACAATAGAAGAATTTTACTCCTTCATTAACTTTGCTTATTTGGAAGTTAAACGGTGATGAATCTGTTGAACGGTCTTGTTACAATGTTTACTCACTGAAACTTTTGCCAAGCCTTAAATTTCAAAATAAAAGCCTCTTTACTTAAAGCTGTATATTTAGGCAATAGAGTTTTATTAACTGCAGGCAGACAAATTTTGAAATGGCCTCAAAACCAAATATTAACTTGAAGTCGTCACCCTCTACTTCCAGGGGCACAACCTCAGTGCCTGGTACAAAGCTGCAGCCTCCACTTCCTACGCCCCCTGCTGGGGATGTGTTAACGAAAGAATTTTTTCTGAGTAATCTAAGCGAGGCTTTTAATGCACAGACAATTAAAATGGAAGATAAATTTAGAGATAATAGAGAGGAGAGAAAAGAGGAAATAAAAGAAATGAAAGAAGAAATTAAAAGTGAAATTAAAAGTGAAATAAAAGGACTTAAACAGGAGTTGTATGAGAAATTTGAGGCTAAGGTTGATAAAATTAGAGACGACATGCTGAGTCTTGTAACTGTATTAACAGAACATATTTCTGGAGTGGAAGATACTCTAGAGGTTCTTAATGATGCCAATGCTAACTTGACATTGAAAACAGAGGTGGTGGAACAAAAAGTGGAAAATGCTGAAAAAGAAATTATTATGATACAGTACCGACAAATGGAGTTCGCATTAAGAGTAAGGGGGCTGCGTGAGGAGAAACAGGAGAACCTGAAACAGATCCTATCGGAAGCTTTTGACCGCCTGATGGGAAGACCAGGGACCAACCAAGGCTGGCAAATTGACAAAGCTTACCGCGTTAACTCCTGGCTGGCAAAGCAGAAGCAGCTTCCTCGAGACATCGTTATATATTTTACTACAAGAGAGTTCAGAAATATGGTACTGCAAGCGTCTTATAACACTAAGCTTCAAATTGGCGGTCAAGACTTGGCTGTTTTGAAAGAGATACCACCTCAAATGTTAAGAGCCAGAAGAGACTACGCTTTTTTGGTCGAAGAACTCAGAAATCGTCAGATACAGTATAGATGGGATGCACCATTTGGCATCATATTTACATTTGATAAGCAAAGGTACCGCCTCAACTCTGTATGGAAAGCCCGAGATTTTTATTATAATATATTGAAGGCCGGACACCCTGCACCATCTGGACCTAGAGAAAGACCACAAGAAGGACAGGATAGACAGCAAACTACACAACCACCAGACAAGATGGAGCATCTCTCTTCTCTAGAAGTGCAAGGTGCTATGGAACCAAGACCTAGCCGCATGACTACTAGACGTATGGAGAAACAAGCTAAGAGGCAACAGCATCAACAATCATCGGCCATCGATCAAGGAACTACAACAACAAATCTGGAAGCAGTGGGAGGAGCTAGACCTAAGGTTAAACAGGCCGTGCAGGAAGCTCTAAAAATGCTTCAACCAACCAAAGATGACAACTAAGATTTTAACATGGAATGTCAATGGACTGAACTCTCCACAGAAGAGGAAGAAAATATTTCATTATCTTAAACAGTTTAAGAACGATGTAATTTGTTTGCAAGAAACTCATATCAAGTCAACTGATCAAAAATATTTGATCAACTCAAAACTTGGTCAACATTTTGCAGCTTCTGCTATGGAAAAGAAGAATGGTATAGTTGTATACTTAAGAAAAGATATGAAAGCTGAATTAATAGAAGCAGATCCCTTCGGAAGATATATTGCTTTAGACTTAATCTTAGAAGGGAAAAAGACATTACTTTTGGGAATTTATGCTCCCAATCAACAGCAAGATAGATTCTATAGAAATCTTCATGCTAAATTAGTACAGTGGGACTATAGTTCCTGTATACTATTGGGTGACTGGAATGGAGTGATAGACACTAAGAGAGATAAGAAGATTTCCCGCCTAAATACCAAGATGCGAGCAAAGTTACCCAAATCTTTCTTTGACATTATGGATGATTTTGAATTGAGAGATATCTGGCGAGAAAGAAATGCAGAGGAATATGACTTCACTTTCTTCTCGGACAGGCATCAATCCCTTTCAAGGATCGATTTTATTCTAACCACTAATGATTTGCTTTCTAGGGTCAAGAAAACAAAGATTGCAGCTAGAGTCCTTTCGGACCATAACCCAGTTTGGATGGAGTTGGGAAGGGTAGTGCAGGCAAGAAGGTTTTGGAGACTGAATGAAAATTTATTTAGATATGAAAACTATATTAATGATTGTAAAAAATTACTATCTGAATATTTTGTTTTGAATATGAATAAGGGTACATCTATGGAATTTGTATGGGATGCAAGCAAAGCGTATATGAGAGGAGTTTTGATGAATATAAATAAAACACATAGAAATAAGCAAGGGCTAAAACGAACAGAACTGGAAGAGGAAATTAAGAGAAAAGAGCTGGAGTTAACAAGGAAACCAGACGATACAAAGGTTAAGGAAGCTATTAACATATTA
This sequence comes from Thamnophis elegans, assembly GCF_009769535.1. Lineage (NCBI taxonomy): Eukaryota > Metazoa > Chordata > Lepidosauria > Squamata > Natricidae > Thamnophis > Thamnophis elegans. The sequence continues at coordinate 151,981,551 of NC_045542.1, read as the reverse complement.
AAATCTCAATTTGACATGTTGATCTCTGACCAGGTAGCTACTAATTTATTATATGCAAAACACAATACTTTTTGTAATGCAAACAAACCTGGCAGATGGTTAGCTTATCAGATTAGGAAAAAAAGGAAAACTCGAAATATATCTAAACTGATTTACAGAGGGAAGGAGGTGTTCCAACAGGAAGAGATTCAAAAGGCTTTCTGGGAATTTTTTACAGAACTGTATAAAGGGGATAAAATTAATGGTTTAGACATAGACAAATATTTAGACAAGGAGAAAATACCTTCAGTTAGAGAAGAACACAGGCAAAAATTGAATCAACCAATAACCTCGGGGGAAATCCTGCAGGTAATTAAGCAATTAAAGCCAGGGAAAGCACCAGGTACAGATGGCTTGACAGCGGTTTACTACAAAAACTTACAGTTAGAAATGGTAGAACCTCTTAGAGAATTATTTAATATGATTCAAACGGAAGGTAAAGTCCCTCCATCTTGGAAGACAGCGTTTATATCTTTGATACCCAAAGAAGATCAAGATACTACTCAACCCAAAAATTATAGACCCATTTCATTACTGAATGTAGATTATAAAATTTTTACTAAAATATTAGCAAATAGGTTAATGTTGGTCATTCAACAATTGATACATACGGACCAAACAGGTTTTATACAAGGGAGACAGATGAAAGTAATGTCAGATTAATTATTAATGCATTAGAATATTTGGGAAAGAACAACCAGATCCCTGCTGCGTTTATATTTTTGGATGCTGAGAAGGCCTTTGATCGAGTTAACTGGCAATTTCTGCTGAAGATATTGCAAAAAATGCAGATAGGAGATAATTTTTTACAGTCAATTAAAGCAATATACCAACAGCAAACAGCACAAATCATAGTCAATGGAAGTTTAACAGACTCTTTTCAAATTGGAAAAGGTACAAGACAGGGTTGTCCTTTGTCCCCATTATTGTTTATTATAACTTTGGAAGTATTGTTGAATAAAATACGGGGCTTGGATGGTTTAAAAGGGATCAAGATTAGGCAGCAAGAATATAGAGTCCGCGCTTTTGCGGATGATTTGGTCATAATATTGGAACAACCGCAGGAATCCAGTATGGTTTTAATGAATACGATTAATCAATATGGTCAAGTGTCTGGCTTTAAAATAAACTTAGGAAAAACCAAAATATTAGCTATAAATATGAATATTAAACAAAAGGAAGAATTAGGAGTGATGCTAGGATGTGAGGTAGTTAAAAAAGTCAAATATCTTGGAGTTAACATTTTAACTTCAAATGGGAAATTATATAAGCATAATTATGAACCACTTTGGCATAGCATACAGACAGAGATGAAAAAATGGGAGAAATTGCACTTATCTTTGCTGGGCAGGATAGCGGCAGTGAAAATGAACATTTTACCAAAATTTTTATTTCTTTTCCAAATGTTACCTATACTTAAAAAGATGCGAACCTTTTAGAATGGCAGAAGGGTATCAACAAATTTGTGTGGGCAGGAAAGAAGCCGAGGGTAAAGATGAAAATAATGCAAGATGTACGTGAGAGAGGAGGATTGAAACTACCTAATTTAAAACTATATTATGATGCAGTGGCATTATCTGTAATTAGTGATTGGATTCATTTAACCAATGATAGAATATTGAACATTGAGGGACACGATCTGGTATTTGGTTGGCATGCTTACCTGTTATTCAACAAAAAATTGGATAAGAACTTTAAAAGTCATATTTTGAGAAATGCTTTATTGCGGGTTTGGAAGAAATACCAATATAAATTAAATGACAAGATACCCATGTGGGCAATTCCTAGACATGCAATTGAAAATATGAATACAGCACAAAAACAGGATAGATTTACTTACAGACAGCTTCTTACCTCGGAAAGGGGGGTATTACAATTAAAATCTTTAGAGGTATTAAAAGAGGAGAAGGTAGTTCAAACATGGTTCCAGTACGGGCAATTACAGGCTAGGTGGAAAATAGATCAAAAAATTGGCTTTATTCAAGTTGAGGATAATCTGTTTAAACAAATAAGAGATCAAAGCTTAATGCATATAAAGAGGATATATAATGTATTAATACAGATGGATTCGGAAACAGAATTAGTTAAAGATTGTATGATAAAATGGGCTCAAAATATTGAGGAACCAATAATGTTGGATACATGGGAAAGAATTTGGGTAAGAAATGTGAAATTTACACAAGCTCAAAATCTGAGAGAAAATTTTTACAAGATGTTTTATAGATGGCATTTAGATCCTAAAAAGTTGGCTTCTATGTATCCGAATGTACAGCCTAAATGTTGGAGGTGTGGTTCTCTCGATGCTACATATTATCATATATGGTGGACCTGCCAAAAGGTTAAGGCATTTTGGATAAAAATATGGTGGGTCATGCAAAATGTTTTTAAAAAAAGGATAAAGTTTATTCCTCAGTTATTTTTACTAGGTATATGTACTGATTTTACAGTGGTAGAGACCAATTTGATTCTGCACCTGATAACTGCAGCAAGACTGTTGGTGGCGCAATATTGGAAGAAGGAAGACTTGCCTACAATCCAAGAATGGACATTGAAAGTAACAAACTTAGCTGAAATGGCTAAAATATCGGCATATCTCAAAGATCATTCAAATGAGAGATATAAACGAGACTGGAAAAAATGGATTGACTATATACAAAATAAATACGGGACTAAGAAATTCCAGTTAGCCTATGCTTAAGATCAGAAATGATTTAAACTGTTAAAAGTTAGTTCAGTAAGAAGAAGCTAAGTTCAATCTAGAATGTCATTAATTTCTTTATTTCTTTTTTCTCAATAGATTTTAGACTGTGTTAGTTAAAAATCCATACCGTGTACGGGTTCTGGGAAGTCGGGGGGGGAAGGAGGAGGGGGGATGGGGGGGTGGAGTGAGGGAGGGGTACACACAACAAAAAAAATTGTATTTCAATGTCTTAATGATTGACAAATGATGACATATTTGTGTTTGTTTTTTTTAAAGAAAAATAAAAAAGTTCTCTTAAAATAGAATTCCTTATGCTACTAAGCTTGAAATTCTCGCCTTGGATAATTTAGAACTGTGTCACTTGTGGTCAGGGCTAGGTGTTGGTATATAAAGGAACTTTTACAAAATCATCATGATCCCCAGGAGCCTTTCCTCTAAAGCAAATTGGACTGAGCAATAATGAATTTGCCTTTCTCAAAGTGAGGAATATGACAAATGAAATCCTTCCTAGAGAAGAAATTGGAGCATGTAAACTCAATCACTAGAATCCTGGATTACCTTTTCAGTTGGTGGGTTGGAGGCTTGGAGAATGAAAATTGGTACAATCGAGCTCCGATTCCTGACATTATTCCAGTAATCCAGTAGTCTCCTGGATGGTAGTAATGGAACCATTCCTTTTCTTCTATTATCACCTTAAATGGGCATTTCACCAGCATACTGGCAGAGGGTATTTGAGACAGAAACTGAAGCAGAAAAAGCTGTATATGCATCAGCAACAACATTTGACATAAACTGTAAGAGATCCTTCCTAGTTCTTTCTTCAGCACAGAGTTAAATCTCAGAGTCTACAGTTACAGGGAAGACAGTGCAGTTTGCCCGAAGATTTGAAAGTTTTATCTGCAATTCCAGATTGCTACAGTATTCACCCAGCTTTACTCCAACCTCTGTTCCTCATGACAGAAGGAGGCTGTTACAAATCAGAGTATCGGGTGCTGTCTATCCCACATTGATTGGCAACTAATTATGGTGGTGGAAATTCCAAAGGGGAATATATAACCATGCTTGTAAAAATTAGAAGGGGAATTGGGAATGAGCATTGTCACAAAAGTGTGAAGTTGGAGAAAACAGTTTTGTTTGACTCAGAAGAACAATACTAATTTGAGAATCGAGAAAGGAACAATTCAGGGAAGTTTGATTGTTTTTAATAGTCTGAAAACTTATTCTTGAGATTCTAAAGCTTCAAATGTGGAAAAACAGTTCAATATTTGTGAACTAGGCAATGAGCTGTTATATTTCCTTCTTATTCTGTCTGATGTGGATGAGGTTATTGCTCTCAATGGTTAGATCAGAGGTGGTATTCAGCCGGTTCAGACTGGTTCAGGCAAACCATTAGTGATAACCTGCCCATCCCCACCTCCCGCTCTATACCATCCTATTAAGCCACCTTTTAAAGCCATGTGCATGAGCAAAGCGCAGGTGTGAAACTTCGCACACATGTGTGGAAGGCACACATGCTCACAAAGAGGGCATGCATAGACGGGGCAAACCAGTGGTAAACCTATGTGACGCCCATCTCTGGGTTAGATACTCCAGAATGGTTAACTCCGGATCATGAGTCCTTCGGGATTGGGCGGCCTATAAATCTAATAAATTAAATAAAATAATTAAATAAAATTAAATAAAATTAAATAAAATTAAATAAAATTAAATAAAATTAAATAAAATTAAATAAAATTAAATAAAATTAAATAAAATTAAATAAAATTAAATAAAATTAAATAAAATTAAATAATTAAATTAAATTAAATTAAATTAAATTAAATTTTGAACAACCTATTGGAGATTCCTGTTAAACGTCTTGTATCTTTCAAAATGCAGAAGACTATCAGTCTTCATGGCTACAAAGAAAATCTAGTCAAAATTCCCTGGGGATTTAAACTAAAAAATAGCTTGTTACTGACTTCTTCATGATGTGGTGATATTTGCTGTCTCTTTCATAAGTGATCTAATAGGGAACTAAGATATGATGCTATAGCAGTACAATACCAACTTTTCAATCCTGAGAAAGGTCACTCTCTTCTAATTTTCTATTACCCTGTTGTAACTTTTGGTCCATTTTGTCCATTTCCCCCCCTTTGTTCATGTGTTTTTTCCAAGGTACCTACCATACTTTTTTGGTCTCATCAGGTAACCTGAATTCCTTCTGGTATCAGCCAATTGAACGTCACATTATATTTAATCAGTTGTGCTGTCAAGAATTGATACTGTCTCCACAGCTCTCCTCGCCTCTCTAACTCTCCTAGGTATTTGTTTTAAAGTCAGAATTTCTCTCCCTTTGTACTCCATAAGATCATCTCTAGTTCTTTTCTATAATTCATATCTCAGCATCTTCTTGGTAAACCTCACGTGCACCTCTTTTGGTAATGTTTGCCTTCTTGCATAGTTCGTATGGATTCTGAATATTTTGTCTATTTCTCATTGTACTTCATGGTTCTTTTTCTGCAATACTCCAGCCTGCAGCTCTATCATCACCTCAACCATCTCAAGACAGATAACTATCTCTTCTAATTTTCTATTAGCCTGTGGTAGTTTTTGGTCCATTTCGTTCTCTGTTGGCTGAGCCCTTATTTCTATTTTCTGTACCTCTGTTCATTTTTCACTATCATTTGCTATAAGTTCCCTATCTTTTCATCCATCTTACATATATCCCCCTTCATCTTCCCCATTTCATTTTGATTTCATCATGGTTTTTTGACATAACTTCCTCACTTTTGGTCATGGCTTCTTGGATCGATCGCAGCATCACTTGCATACTCTGCATGGAGCTTGACTTCTTCAGGCCTAACATGTTTTCTCTCATTTGTTGATTAGACTGGCTTGATGCCGGCGATGATGTTGCTGATGAGGATGTATATATATTTACAAAGTTAATAATTAATACTTAATAATTAGATTAATAATTAGATTAAAAAGTATTAGTGATTAATTATTCATAAATATTTAGAGTAATTGCTTCATCCTTTTTTTTCCTTCAACAGTCAAATTTATAGACTACATTAAATTTATCCACACTGTTACTATTTTAGTACTTTGGAAGTGTTTTTGCAAATTAAAGTTCATAATCCACCAAGGCCCCCAAACCCATCAAGTCACTAAGCTTCTCCCAAAATAATATCTAGATAGATGTATAGTTTCCAAGTTCACCAAGAACATTTCTCTTCTTTTTTCACTTTTCCACATTCAAATTGGTTAATGTCCTCTCTGAATATCACAAGAGTCTTTATGGGGTATTTATAAATATTGCATCAGTAAGCAATATTAATAAATATTAATAGTAAGCATATTCCTAGTAGTCTTTGTTTTTTTTTTAAAAGTTCTTAAAAAGAGTTAGTCTAGGCTTTCTTCTAGCTCAGTCTCCATTTTTTTTAAGAGTCGCTCTGTTAATTTTTTCTGGATATGTCAATAACTCTGAAAGCTTAGTTGCCGCTACTCTCATTGAGTGAAAATACTGCTCCACCCCTTTTTTGAGTCCCACTTTCAGAGTTTTCTAGTGCTATATCAGGGTAAATTCATTTGCAGAAGATTAGAAAGTTCTCACTTAGTGCAGCCATGTTGCTCTTTGATTTTTATGTTCCTGTCTCTCATGAAGCTGTCACAGCCATGATGACCATCTTCTCTCCAGTTGGCTCCAAGGGGCTTCCATATGTTATAGCAGGAGAATATCTTAATCCATGCAGTCTCTGGGGCTTCCCCTCTACCTTCACTATCTCCTCACGAATTAAAGCTGCTCTAATGTTCATGTTTCATATTTTATCTATTCTTAGTATATGGAATGTTATCTATTGCTCTGTTTTTCTCTTTCTTGATCTCTCTCATTTATCTAACTATGAGTGATCTTACATTATCCAGCCAGAAGAGACCAATCTAATACATACAGCATTTGACATTAACTCTTTTTTAAAACAAAGTCAGAACATCACCCAGAAAATAATATATAACACAAGCAGACCAATCTATATAGTAACAAAAACACACACCATCATTAGCTATAGTCTTTGATTTAATATAAAACCTTATCAGAACATCTCTGGTAACAGTTTATCTGGCCTGGTTTCAGAAATTTTTATTAATGTCATTGATGATTGTTATGTTTTTCAGATTATGACAATTGAAGGATATGGTTATTTCAAATAGTTTGAGTTGTTTTAACAACTTTTTACTCAATTATTATAATTCAAAATTCATATGGAATGAAGAAAGATAAGAAACAACACGTACAACATTACTTCAAACTATGTGATTTAATGCTGGATGTAAACTGAACAAAAATAAAACCCAATATAAGGAGCCTTAGTGAGTTTTCATCATCAGATGTTCTTTGGTGTTCAGGGCAGGTCTCAGGATTATAATGTAGCATTTGGGGATAAAGATACAGCCCAGTAAACCCAAGCTGGAGGCCAGGATGGAGAAGATCTGCACAGCCACCATATATTTCCCCTTGGTGCTCAGGTAGGTGGGGACAAAGGAGATCCAAACACTGCAAAAAACCAACATGCTGAAGGTGATCAGTTTGGCTTCATTGAAGGTCCCTGGCAGCTTTCGAGCCAGAAATGCCACAAAGAAGCAAATTGCAGCCAGGAAACCCATGTAGCCAAGAGCAGAGTAGAACATGGTGACAGACCCTTCATTACATTGCAGCAGGATCTGTCCTGGTTGGGAATGAAAGTCAGAATCTGGGAATGGGGCAAAGATTGCCAGCCATATGATACAGATGCATACTTGAATACCAGAACAGGATAAAACAATAGAGTTGGCCAGACTCTTCCCCAGCCATTTCCTCATGACACTGCCTGGCTTCGTGGCCAAAAATGCAACTACCACCATAATCGTCTTTGCCAGCAAGGAAGAGACGGCAACTGAGAAAACAAAACTGAAGGTGACTTGCCGAAGAAGGCAAGTCACTTTCTTGGGATTACCAATAAACAGAAGTGGGGTCAAGAAAGCAAGCAAGAGGGAGATCAGAAGAATGTAGGTGAGGTCCCGGTTGTTAGCTTTGACTATGGGAGTTTCTCGGTATTTAATGAAGATTCCCAGAATAAAGGCAGTGGTTAGGGTCAAAGCAATAGCAAAGAAAGCCAGAATGAGTCCCAACAATTCTTCAAAGGATAAGAAGCTTATAGTTTTGGGGACACACTGATCTCGCTTCTTATTGGAATACTGGTCATCTCGACACTTTTCACAATGTGCTGCATCTGGAAAAAATTAGTTATCATGTATCTGTTTCTGCAACTGTAGCAGCGTGAAAATCACATCAGAAATAAATTACTTCATTTTCAAGGAATAAAATAATATTTCTGCCCAGGGATATTCATATGAAACAACATTAGTTAATAGAATCAACACTCTTTTGAAAGGCTGAAGATGAATGTTATTACCAGCTCTCCAAACTTTTTTCCTAAAACCAAGCAAGTCAATAGATATCAGCAATCTTTCATTATTTATTTTAATGCTCACATCATCATCCAAATTTGCTGATAGTGCCCAATGTTTGAAAAGTTTGTGGATTCGTTCAAGAAATGTAATGTTTATCTTTCATCTTGATCAAATACGCCCAAAAAGCAATAGAGAATTTTGGTTAAATCCTGATTTTTTTTGTTATTTTTGGAGCCACCTACTGTACCTTCTTGCCCAGAGTGTGTTCCTTCCATACACAGAAAACAGTCGTAGCAGCAAACTGGTGCACCTTCCCTCACAAGCTTGGCATAACCTGGGGAACAACTTTCTGTACATCTTGAATAAGGCACCATCTAAACATAAATAGAAAGATTATTTCAGGGCTATGTATGAATTAGAAGGGTTTACTGAAATCAACTGCTTCCAGAAGCCCAGGAGCACATTTAGCAAAATCAGTCAAGAAGTAGTGGCATGAACTTTAATTACTCTACTTGCAAGAGGCAAATGAAAGGCCATTGTCTTTCTCTATCAATCTCCATTGTAGATTCCAAAAGAGACTTTCTGCCTTATTCTTTCTTCCAAAGGAATGTAGCTCCATTGAAAAAAATGTTTCTTCGTAGGGCATGTATGAGAATTCATCAATGATTTATATATAAGTATATGTATGTATGTATGTATGTATGTATGTATGTATGTATGTATATATATATATATATATATATATATATATATATATATATATATATATATATGTGTGTGTGTGTGTGTGTGTGTGTGTGTGTGTGTGTGTGTGTGTGTGTGTGTTTTATTTGTGCTGATAAATAAATAAAGGGAGACTAGTATAGATCTATTTCAAGCTATTTAGCTCTCATCAGCTAGCCATACCCTTACTGGGATTTGAATGAGAGCTAAATAGCTTGAAATAGATCTATACTAGTCTCCCTTTATTTATTTATCAGCACAAATAAAAAAAACACAAATATAACAAAGGCAACAGTAAAAATATTGGGTTTCTGTCGTGATGGACTCTTGTGACGAGCCGAAGGACAGATGATGGAAGCAGTTAGCTTCCTCCCATAATTGGGGCTTACCAGGGGTTGTAAAAAATCATGTGTGTGTGTGTGTGTGTGTGTGTGTGTGTGTGTGTGTGTACGTATACGTGTGTGTGTGTGTACGTATACGTGTGTGTGTGTGTGTGTGTTTGTGTGTACGTATACGTGTGTGTGTGTGTGTGTATGTATGTATTTTCTAACTCAATTTGGTCTTTGGGGTTTCTTAGGATGGTGGATATTTTTTGGTTTGTGCAGAATGCTGTCATGATGTTATGTTTGTGGAGGATTTTGCTGATTCTGTCTGTGGTGCCTTTTATGTATGGGAGGAGGGCTTTTCCGTTTTCTTGTTCTCAGTCCTGGATTTTAGTGGGGGTTTCTTTTTGGATTAGGTTGGTAATCCTATTTCTTTGGAATCCATTGGATATCAGTACGTTAGTGAGAGTGTGTAGTTCGGTTTTTAGGTGTTATTCATTGAGTTAGAAAATCAAGGAGTATATGAAATCCCATGCACCACCTGCCCCACGACATACATCGGACAAACCAACAGAAGAATAAGTGCACGCATTGAAGAACACAAGAACGCAATCAGAAAAGAGGAACCAACTTCTTCCCTGGTTCAACACCTTAAAGCCACAGGACATAATATTGACTTTAAAAAGATCAGAACTATTGCCAAAGCTGAACATTTTAACAACAGAATAATCAGAGAAGCCATCGAGATAGAAAAACGCCCACACAGCATGAACAAACAAGACAATACCTCCCACCTACCAGCCATTTGGAAACCCGCCCTTATTGACAAACGAGTCCCTTACACGAGGAATGACACCAGACCCACACTCACAAGAGCCACAAGAGGCCAGACCGCAACTGCACCATTAGCCACTTTAAACCCCTCCAATCCTTACATGAAGCACAAACCCCCAACCAATCAGAACACACCTCCACCCAATCAGAACACAGCCAAGCTCCCACCCAATCAGCTCAAACCCCCACTGGCAGTTAAAAGGAAGAAACAGCTGAGATCTGACATTGCTCCTGGAAGCACGAAGCTGAGCAAACAAGCCTGAAGATGACGAATGAGACTTCGTCGAAACAATTTCAATTTTATGTGTGAGAAAACCGGAATAACCAAATATATATATTCATTCTCCATCTTTGCTTTCTCGGGAAACCTCCAACATCTAACTTTCTCTATAGTCCCTATCTTTTTCTCATACAACTGACCATTTTATCATTATATGTAAATGAGAGGTGGCATTCAGCTGGTTCAGACCGGTACCTGGAATGGTACCTGGTGCTCCCAGCAAGCACCGGTACACCCGTACTGGAGCATACTGGTCGCATCCCACCACTGGTGTTCACGCGAAGTGCTAGCATGCAAGGCCAAGAAGCAAGCGGACACGTGTATGGCAAATTGGTAGTAACAAAATGTGAAACCTATCACTGATGTAAATGACTTTTTTAGCTGCCCTTATTTCCCTCATCACATTCTTAATGATATCTTTCTCTCGGGCAATTTAGTGGACTAAAGCTTTCATATTCTGGATTGTCTCCCAGACAACTTATCTTTGTTTTCCTTTGAAGACATTTCGCTTCTCAGTTTCAGAAGCTTCTTCAGTTCTGACTGAATGGTGGAGTATGGAAGGATTTATATTCCTTGCAGTCATCTGGTCATTAGCAGTCTTTTTCAGTCAGAACTGAAGAAGCTTATTGGAAGAGAAGTGAAACATCTTCAAGGGAAAGCAAAGTCCATGTGCCTTTTGAAAAAGCACATTTATATAGCAATAGCAGTAGACTTATATACCGCTTCATAGGCCTTTCAGGCCTCTCTAAGCGGTTTACAGAGAGTCAGCATATTGCCCCCAACAATCTGGGTCCTCATTTTACCCACCTCGGAAGGATGGAAGGCTGAGTCAACCCTGAGCCGGTGAGATTTGAACCGCTGACCTGCTGATCTAGCAGTAGCCTGCAGTGCTGCATTTAACCACTGCGCCACCTTGGCTCTTATAATTTGGCACAACCATGACCTGGATGACTCAGAATCTGAATAGACATTCTGGATTTTCTTTTACTGAAAACAAGATGAGTTGATGTGCTATAAATAATAGAAATATATTCCAGTTTAATAATGTACATTGCAAATCCCTCAATACAATGCAGCAAGTTCCAGTGTGTGATAGATTATTGTAAAACTTAGGCATAGCAACTAAGTCAGCCAATGGGAGCTTAAATAGATCTGAGTCTGTGCAAACAATTGGAAATAGAAACTTAAGTAAGAAGTCAGGGAATGGCTTAGCAGTGTTAAGCAGTCTGGTGCTCTGTGAAGTAAACTATCAGTCTGTCTGGGCTTCTCTGCTGATATGAAACTAACTGCTTGTGTTTGCTTGTAATTCTCCTGCCTTGTGTTTACTTGGAAGAACCACCTGTTGGTATTGTACATTTATTCATCTAGTCTTATGTATATAAAGAAGTTAATGAATCCAGCTGAATCCAGTTGTCTGTGTGGGCTTTAGATAAATAGATAGTGTGCAAGATGAATGGAAGAGCAAAATCCAAGCAGCCTCAACTACATTGTTAAATAATGTTGGCCATTGGATGGTGCTTTGATTGACAGAAATCTTCACTTCCAAGGAGGCTTGTCTTTCTACATTCCCAATTTTCACCCCTATATCTGATTTGTTCAAAAGTGATGTCCACTGCATGATATCAAAGTCACCAACAGGAACTCCATTTTCTTCCAAAGAAATCCCATCTCTGGAAATATTGTGATGTTGGAAGTTTCTCAGGAACCTATGAAGCTGCAGAAACATAGAAAACAACATGACAATTTGACAATTTGAGACTTTATTTAATGTTTTTCTTGCTATTATTCTGGAATGGAGGTTCTCTGAATAATTCAACCTCTGAACTAAGCATATTACACAAAATTGTCGGCTACAACATCTCACCTGTCAATGACTTCCTCAGCTTGAACCTCAATAATACACAGAGAAGCAATCTATACAAACTCAAGGAAAACAGCTCCAAACTAAATTGCAGAAACTACGACTTCAGCAACAGAGTGGTCTTCGTTGTTATATCCTCAAACCTTCACAGCTTCCACCTTAAACTGTCTAACGTGGACCTCACCTCATTCCAAAAATTGTCCATAAAGTTTGGGTCCATAAGCACACCAGCGTGCCTACCATCCCTGTCCTACTGTCCCCATTTATTTGTATTCATTTCTTTCATTCATATCCATGTTAAGATCTATATCTGCTATCTTGTACAGGTTTGACAATAAAAAAGAATGAATGAATAAATAAAAAATGAATAATAAATTAAACACTCTTGAAAACATGGAATAGATAATGCCACCATCAAGTGGCTTTGTAACTGGCTGACAAATTACATTCAACATGTAGTCCTCTGGGGAACCTCTTCCACTTGGAGGGAAGTAAGCAATGGGGTACCCCAAGCTTCCATTTTAGGCCCAGCACTCTTCAATATCTTCAAAAAAGATCTAGGCGAGGGAATTGAAGGGGAACTCATCAAATTTGCATACAATACTAAACTGGTAGAAATAGACAACACCCCAGAAGACAAGCTCAAGATCCAAAAAGAATAATATAAAAATAACATATTTAAATATTGAATAATTAAATAATGGAAGATTATAACTTAACATAAATATGTGTATTATTATTAGAACTATATAAGTTTTTGAAATTATAACAAATATGATAATCAATATTCTATTGGTAGTAAAAGGAACGATACCCAGAACATGATTATTGGCATAAAAATAACGTATTGAAATATCAAATAACTAAATAATGAAAGATTATAATTCAACAAAATATGTGTATTATTACCAGAACTATATAAGATTGCCAACTGTAGTAACTATGATGAATATTATTTTATTTGTACCAAAACGTAAGACACTCAGGTGCCACACTGTTCACACATTGATATATTTGTAATAAATTAAAACATAAAAAACATGGAGGGGAAATTAGAATCAGTTTAATGTCAGGGTTCCAAGTAATATCCCCATATTACAGGACTCTGAGGCAAGCAGGTTCCTCAAATCAGTTTTATTGGACATATCATATCAGCATATAGACTGGTAAAAACTGACTCTAAATGCTCCTGCAGTTTTCACCTAATTAAAAGTAAAAGTTTTCCTCTCCTTTCCAAACAATTAGTCACATGGTCCAATCAAGGTGTCATCTGATTGCCTGGTAACTAGACTCATCCTCCCTCCAGCCATCGGTGGGAATGTCCTTGGTTCCAATGAGAAAATATCTTGTTTTTGCTACAAACCCCCACCTATATCCAGCCCTCCCTGCTTATTCCTCTACTCAAGTGTGGCAACACTGAACCTTCAAAATGGCCTCAGTCAGGCCAGCTTCAGGGTTGACACTCCCTCTCAAATACCACAAATTGAGCAACTGCTCTTTGGAATATCTCACCTCTTTCTACATGTAATTTAATACTGCAGAATTGGAAGTGGAGAGTCAATAGAACCTCAAAGGAGAAGACTTACCTGCCATGGCTGTACAATCTGGGGTGATTGATGGTATCCATCCCGCATTCTCTTCTTACTCCATTGGGAGGAAGAGGCAGCACTGAGGACCCAGGCCACAACTTGAATTATTTGGGAAATACTGGAGGAATCCTGAGACAGGATTCTTGCAATCACATCATGGGGTGGGAATTCCCAGTTCTCTTTTTCTCTGCATTTTTTCCAAACTTTCTTAGAGAAAAGAGGACTCGAATAGGAACATTGGAATGCTTCCTTTCCATACAATGTGCCCATAGAGGAATAAGAATTTAAGTCATAATACTGAGCCCTTCTCTTTGTCTGGATGAGGAAGGAAAACAAAGCATACTTATTTTGGAGATCAACCAAGTGGACAAAAAAACCTACACTTAAACCTGTCAAAGTTGTTGCAATCCACACCCTTCCCACAAGGGATGTATTAGTCATATCAATTGCTTGTATTATTACTGCTAACATTCCTGAGGCCTGAAAATCCAGTTGGCATACTATAATTTTTATTTGACTCTTGATAAGAGAATAGAACATTTTCCTTTTTTCTTGCATGACAGTTTCTCCAGCACTTGTCTGCATATTTGCTTCTGGGACAGTTCCTGAGAGGATAATGCAAATCCCATTTTTTAGAGAGAGAACTTCCAAACGTCTCTTGAATTTTTCTCCTTTTTCATTGTCCTGAGAAAGGAGGCCGATCCATGTCCATTGGAAATGCAGGAGGAGCTGGACAATGGCTGAGTAAGGAGGTTCTTGGTTTGGGGTCAACCGATATGAAAAAGGAAAATGATGATTTTGCTCAGCCATCTGGTTGATGACACTATAGTTGATCTAAAGATAAAAGAGAAGGCATTGGTAGTTTGTGCCAGTTTTAATGATAAAAGTCAGATGGTAAAACTAAGGGCCTTTCCCCACGGCTGAGAGAAGTTTCAAACAATAACTGCATGAATTTTGCTAGTTCCCTTGACGTTCTATCCTGTTGTATGCTCCCTTTGAAACCAGGGAGCTCTGAATTATCTGTGGGGAAGGTTCATGGGTGTTCCTCATAGAGAACATCCTTCTGGTCACATTATAACACACCCATTCACTCAGTCCATTAGTCAATCAGAATAGAGCTGGGGAGTCTTCTAGTCAAGCAGGAGACCTTAATCCGGGGGTATCAAACTCAAGGCCCAGGGGCTGGATCTGGCCTGCAGGTTGCTTAGATCTGTCCTGCAGGGCCATCCTGGAAATAGCAAAAGACCGGCCCATGGTGCCTCTGCCAGCGAAAAGGGAGCTAGAGCATGCCCTGCTCAAGCTCCATTTTGGCTGGCAAAGGGTTGCAGGAGGCCATCTCACTAATTTATCCACTTTTAAATCCCAACTCTTCACCCATGTAGTTTCAGACAAAGGGTACCCCTTCCAATGCACGAAATATTGTAGGCGACCTCTATACTTCCTGGAATCTAAGATTTTTTTCACTTCATAATGTGTTTCCCCATCTACCACTACAGGAGGAGGGGGAGCTTGGGTGGATGGCCTTATGCTAGATCCCATTACAGGTTTTAACAAGCTACAATGGAATACTTGGTAAATTTTCCCTAGAATTCTGGGTAGGGCTGAGTCGAACTGTAACTGGGTTAATTATCTTTTCTATTGGGAAAGGACCTAGAAATTTTGGACCCAAATTCTTGCTAGGCATCCTCAATTTTATGTATTTTGTAGATAAAAAAAACTTTGTCCCCCACCCGAAAGGGGGTTTGGAGTGAGCAATGTTTATCAGCTTGCTTCTTGTAGGCTTCTGCCGCATCTGTTAGAGCCTTCTTCGTATTTTCCCATCCCTTCTTCAGTGTGTCCATCCATTCATTCAGAGACATGGAGGAGGGAGGTTCTTTAGGCAGCTCAGGCATGGGAACGAATTCCATGCCACTGGTAATCTGGAAATGAGTTAATCTGGTACTGCTGTGGACAGCATTGTTGTATGCCACTTCGGCGAAGGGTAGCAAGTCTGACCAGTTGTCTTGCTGATAGTCCACATAACACTGGAGGTATTGTTCCACCATCGCATTGACCCTCTCCGCTGCCCCATTTGTGCTGGGATGAAATGCTGAGCTGAGTCCCTGTGTGGACCCAATGGATCTGAGGAACTCTCTCCAGAACTTGGCAGTGAACTGAACTCCGCGATCTGAAATGATTCTTTTTTGGCACCTCGTGCAAGCATTAAATGTGTTTCACAAACATTTTCAATAATTTCTTTGCAGAAGGCAGCCCAGAGCAAGTGATAAAATGCACTTGCTTGGAAAACAAATCAATAACTGTCCAGATTACTCTATTACCGCTGCTGTCTGGAAGCTTGACGATGAAATCCATGGCGATCTCTTCCCATGGTCGGCTGAGGTTGGCCACTCGTTGTAATCCAGGGGGCTTTTCCGGCCGGGTCTTCATCGTGGCACAAGTAGCACAGCTTTTGACATATTCTTCCACCTCCAATTTCATCTTTGGCCACCAAAATTGACGCGAGGTGGAGCGTTTTTAGGAATCCGAAGTGGCCTCCTAGTTTTGCATCATGACTCCGTTGTAACACTTGCACCCTCATCCCTGCAGGAATGTACAACTTGGACCCATTCCAGGCTAAGCCATTGTTCACCGTTAGGATGTCCTTGTTGTTGAACCATGGGTCCATTTAGAGAGCTGCTTTCAGCTCGGTCGTCAGTTTATCTTGGCTTCGAGTGGTGACTTGAGCTGCTTTTTGGTGAGAGGGAGATATGATGGGGTGGACAATTTCTTCCTTCTTACTGGCATATTGCGGTTTAGCCACATGGTTCAACATATCCTTCATGAGGGGGAGGGGATAGGTGTTTTTTTCACATACTGCATTCAAGGCTCGCAGATCTACACAGAGGCGAACTCCACCATCTTTCTTTTCTCTGAAGAGCACCGGGGCCTCTACTTTCGACTTTGCTGGTTCAATAAAACACCTTTTGAAATTGGTGTCGATGTACTTCCTCAATTCAGTCATCTCCTTGGGAGTCATAGAATACATTTTTGGCTTTGGTAAGGCTAGCCCAGGTTTGAAGTCTATTGCACAATCTGTGGGATGGTGAGGTGGAAGGTAGTTTCCGTCTTCCTCACTGAACACCTCCACCAAGTCCCAGTAGTTCTTTGGAACTCGTTGGATCCCCAGAGGTTTGGTGTCTGCTGCGGGGGCTGCAGGTTCCGGATGGTTTGTGCTGTTGGTTCTAATCGTTCCTGGGTGGCCTTTAGGCTCCACGGGTGGTAACGGCCCAAAATCAATGATCAATTTTCTAACACCGCCCTCCCACTTTATAGTACGTGTCCACTTGTCCAGCCATGCAAGTCCCAAGATAATTGACTCCTGCATTCTAGGAGCCACGATGAATCTGAGAAACTCATAGTGGCAGTCTATCATCACCTTTACTAATTCGGTGATCTTTGTGGCCGGAGTGCCCCCAATTAGGGTTCCATCTACTTGCACAAACCGGATAGTATGAGTTAGGGGTCTTGTGCGTATACCTAGCTACTCCACTATTGACATGCTGATTAAGCATCTAGTGCAGCCAGTGTCTATGATCGCCCCAACTTCCTCTTCCACCCCCGTTCTTGGCACTTGGAGTTTGGATTTTATCGTAAAGTAGAGAATAGATGCGCTCACCATTGGGTTGTCTTCGGCATTTTCAGCCTCCTCCTCCTCCTCTGAGGTGCCAGGAGCTTCTCCAATAGCAGGGCTCTCTGCCTCCATTGATTGCTGTAGTAAATGGCTCTTTTCTGATGGCTTTCTGGGTTTTTTCTTCATTGCACTGGCACGTGGTTGGTGCTGTTGTGGAACAGGAGCCAGAGCCAGGCATTCTGTTGCTTTGTGGCCCATCTGACTGCATCGGTAACACTTTATAAAGGCCCCACAAGGGGTTGGTGGAGGCCTTTCAGCTCACTGCCTCTGAGTATGGTGGGTCAAAGGTTTTTCGGCAGGGGTCCTGGTACATGGCTTTCGATAGGTGTTAATCTCGTGGTCTAGTATGATTGCAGTGGTGTACCAATCTTGGAGACGTTCTGGGATCCCACTTACGGCACAAGCTTCTTTCAGTTTGGGATCTAAGGCTTTTTTGAATGTGTAGACCAAGAGTCTTTCTGGCCAGTAGCGTAGTCTCCCAGCTATTCTCCGGAACTCCCAGACTAATTCCTTCACGGGACGACCAGCCTGTTGCAATTCCTGGATCTGGTCTTCAGCATCCACATTTTGGGCCACATCGCTAAATCTGGTGCGCATCAGTTGGATGAACCCAGTTATATCATCTAGCTCAGGAGCCACTTCCTCGTGGAGCTCTGCTATCCATTGTGCAGCCTCCTTTTCATTCATTCCCTCTGCCATTTCTTGGATCAACTCTCGATCAGATGGGTATTGTGGGCCCACTTGATCGATGTTCGCCCATACCCGATTCAGGAAATAAGCCAGCTTATCTGGGGTCCCGTTGAATGTTGCTCAAAACCGTGGGGGTGTGGGAGGAGGGGGCACTGGTGGTTGAACAGGGGCAGCCTGTTGGTCTGCTGCTGGGGGTGGTAAACCCTCTGCTGGGCCACACCTATCGGTTGGGCAAAAGCCTGTGGAGGCATTGCTAGGGAGGCTGGACCCAGCGGCGGTCCCATTCCCTGGGTTTGCCCAGGGGCAGTTATCTGGAAAGGCACCATCTGCTGGGAGAGGGCAGGCATCCATTGACATTGAGCCCATCCATGACCCGGGAAGACCCTTGATTTGCTTGATTCATGGGTTTGGAGCCACCCCTTTTTAGCTGGGGGTTGGTGAATGTGTTCCAGGCTCCTTTCTGCTGGCTGGATTGACCTCCCCTATTTGGAGGGGGGTCTGGTTGCCCTCCAGAAGGAGGGATAGGTGCTGATGTGACTGATCTTGGCATTACCCCAGCAGCAAGGGTGTGGGTTGATTCATTAGTTGTGTGAAAGGAGCCAAGATCTCCACTCCACTGGGTAGCAAATTCTCTGCTAGGAAAGGAGAATGTAGGTGGTGCCAGATTCCACTTAGGTTGTCCTGAAGAGGGGAGGGGGTTTATTTCACTCACGTTTAGTCATAGGAATTGGTCTGGAAGGCCCATTAGAGAATGACTGCATGAGGGTGGCTGGGATCTCCATTGATCCCATAGTACAAAATGCACCAATTTCAAGCTCTACAGCATACCGTTTCGGCAGTGCCGGTAACTAAAACAGCTGAGGCACAGAAATCCAATGTGCTGTGTGAATCAGCTGAGCTGAAAAATGCAAAATTTAGGACAGAATAGGATGGGGGCAGGTGGGGTGGACAACTGATCACAGGAACTACATAACTACATATGTATGTATACACACAGAGAGACATACACACTTCACATACTTTGTGAATTTAAAAATCTTTCAGCTCTCCTAATATTTACTCTCTGACTTCCAAATTATTTGGAGAAATTTATTTTGGAGAAATATGTACAAGTGATGCCTTCAAGGCAAATCTGAACAATTTACAACTTGGAATTAATTCCATTTGCCTTTATACCTGTGGAATTTTGTAGATGCTCATGACATTAGATATATGATCAAAGAGTTCAGAATCCATCTCTTCAAGAACTGCCAGAAGATTCTTTTGTCTTCCACAACTGTAGTTTGGGACGTTCTCCTGTCCTGTAGACAGCACATCCAGCATGGCCTCATATGTCATTCTTGCACTGAAAAAGGTCTGATAGATGTTGTATCCCAGGGTGATGTTGGGTAAGAGCCAGGGATTCCGGTTGATTTCATGAACAGCCAAGAAGAAGGGCAGATTGTAGTTGAAGTTGTGGTTGTCACTGCAACGTAAGAAATTTCATCATCTTTTTTTTTTTGCTTTATATCAACAATGTATGTTATCAACTTAAAAGCAATTGTGTTCTTTTTTACCAATGACATAAAATTATTCAATTCTACAGATAATTCTGTTGTTTTGCAAAGTGATTTCGACTATGTGTCTGAATGGTCATCTATTTGGCAACTTTAAATTTCGATTAATAAATGCTCTGTCTTACATATTGGTAAATGTAATCAGAATGTCAAGTATAACCTAGGTGGCATTGATCTATCAGAATATGCTCACTATATCAAAGACCTAGGTGTATTTATCACTGATAATTTATGCTCCAAAGCTCAGTATAATAGCATTGCTAAAAAAAGAATTAAGAGTTGTAAACTTAATTTTGCCAAGCTTTTTTTCTGGAAACATTGTATTGTTATTAGAGCTTATAAAATTTAAGTTAGACCAATTTTAGAGTATTGTTCAACTGTTTGGAAACCCCACCATATATTTGACATCAGTGCAATCAAGCGGGTTCAGAAGTACTTTGCGAGAAAAGTCTTGCACTCTTCTGTTTTAATCGCAATGATATGCGTGCAAACAACCGCTTTAAACTCCATGTAAATCATTCTAAACTTGAATGTAAAAAATATGATTTCTGTAATAGAATTGTCGAAGTCTGGCATGCCCTACCTGATTCAGTTTTTTCAGCTACAAATTTTCACAATTTCAGTCACAAATTGACTTCTGTGGACCTTACTTTATACTTAAATGGTCAGTAGAAGGAGTGTGTATAAGTGCACCAACAGGTTTATCGTCCCTGTAATTATAGCACCAAAACCCACCAACAGATATTGCTCAATTAGCTGAGAAAATAAAGCATCAAATGGAAGATGCTGAAAGAACATGTTTGCCAAAGCTGAACCAAGTGAACTGGAAAGAATTGAGAAATGTAATAAAGAAGGTCAATGAGGCTGTGCAAACCATTCAAACCACTACATTCGTTGAAACAAACCAGCTGATGTATGCAGCAGCCTTCAAAACCACCAAAGAATTGGGTTTGAAAATACAAAGAAACCAAAGAGGCAAGAAGGGGAAGCCTAAGTGGAAAATTCAGTTGGAATTGAAGATCATTTTTTGGGCGGAGACTTGAGCAACTTGAAAAACCTAAGGCAAGGTCAGCTAAAGAACAAACGCAGCCTGGTCAAAAGCAGCCTGGAAGCAAGATACGATTTGGAAAACAAGGAGATTGCGGTAGTAATTGAAGAGCTGAAGCAGAGGGTGGTTGCATTTGCTGAAAAGATTAAAAGATATGAAAATCAAGTAACTCAGTTCAAGGAAAACTCACAGTTCAGAGCAAATTAGTACCAGTTTTATAAGAGCTTAGAAAGTGGAGATGGAATAACAACAAATGCAAAGCCGGATAAAGAGAAAGCTCTTAAATTCTGGAAGAACTTGTGGGAAAACAACAAGAAGTACAACAAAAATGCAAAATGGATCAAACAGGTTGAGGATTCTATTAAAGTGCATAAAATGGAAGATGTGAAACTAACAAAAGAAATGGTGCAAAGGCAGTCAAGAAAAGTGAAGAATTGGAGTGCACATGGACCAGTTGAGTTACAGGGCTTCTGGCTAAAGGCACTTACAAGTGTGCATGAAAGATTGGCAGCCCAAATGAACCAGATCTTTAAAAAAAAAATGAAAATGATAAATTGATGAAAACTAGAAGGACATTTTTGATCCAAAAAGATAAAGAAAGAGGAAAGGACCCTGGAAACCATGGGCCAATCACCTGCTTGCCAACAACAAACAAGCTCCTTACTCACATCACTGCAAATCAAATTTAGGGATACTTGAAAAGAAATGACTTGCTTCCTATAGAACAGAAAGGATGCTGCAAAAATTCAAGAGGAACAAAGGATCAACTTCTGATTTACAAGCTAATCCTAAAGAATTCAAAGAAAAGACAAACCAACATGTTCATGGCCTGGGTTCAGTTCCCCACAGCTGGATCAAGAATGCCTGAAAATCTTTGGCATCAGCAGCAACACACAAAAATTTATGGAAACTTCAATGACATTCTGGAAAACGAAGAAGACCTCCAATGTCCCGTCCAACTCTGGTATTCTAAGATATTCCTTTTATTTAAACCAAAAGGAACAGGAAAGCCACAAAAGTGGCAAAAGTGTTAAAGGGTGGAAAGAAAGAGCGGAGAGGGTGGTAGCAATTCTGGAGTAAATGTAAGGAAGGGGAAGAAACAGTGGAGAGAAAATACATGAGAACTCCCTCTATTCTAAGGTATTCATTCAATCACTTTATTAGGAGTTAATGTTTAAATATTGTTAATAAATAAATAAAATAAATATGAATAAACAGGTTGCTGAGTCTCCACAGTACCAAGATAATCATTTTGAAAGGAGGCAGAACCCCATCCAGGTAAGAGTCATCGTGGGACAATATTGACAGTGCCCAGTGTTGAGGCTGACACTTGTGGAAGAACTTAAAAGGAACTTTTACAAAATCATCATGTTCCCCAGGAGCCTTTCCTCTAAAGGAAATAGGGAGAAGCAATAATTAATTTTCCTTTTCAAGGTGAGGAATTGGGGAATGGAAATCATTCCTATAAAAGACATTGGAGCAGGTAAACTCAATCACCAGAATCCTGGAAATGCTGACAATTACCTTTTCAGTTGATGGATTGGAGATGTTGAGAATGAAAATTCATACAATCGAGCTACGATCCCAGACATTATTCCAGTAATCCAGTAGTCTCCTGGCTTGTAGTAATGGAACCATTCCTTTTCTTCTATTATCACCTTAAATGGGCATTTCACCAGCATACTGGCACAGGGTATTTGAGACAGAAACTGAAGCAGAAAAAGCTGTATATGCATCAGCAACAACATTGGACATAGACTGCAAGAGATCTTTCCTATAGTTCTTTCTTCAGCACAGTGTTAAATCTCAGAGTCTACAATTACAGGGAAGATGGTCCAGTTTGCCCCCAGATTTGGAAGTTTTATTTGCAATTTCAGATTGCTACAGCATTTGCCCAGCTTTACCCCAACCTCTGATCTCATAACAGTAGGAGGCTGTTGCAAATCAGAGTATCAGGTGCTGTCTATCCCAGTCGTCGTCACATTGATTGGCAACTAATTGTGGTGGTGGAAATTCCAAAGGAGAATAAATAATACATGCTTATACAAATTAGAAGGGGAATTGGGAATGAGCATTGCCACAAAAGTGTGCAGTTGGAGAAAAGAGTTTTGTTTGACTCAGGAGAATAATCCTAATTTGAGAATCAAGAAAGGAACAATTCGGCGAAGTTTGATTGTTTTCTTTGTCAGAAAACTTATTCTTGACATTCTAAAGCTTCAAATATGGAAAAACAGTTCAATATTCTTAAACTAGGCAATGAGCCACTATATTTCCTTCTTATTCTGTCTGGTGTGGATGAGGCCATGTTTCTCAATGGTTAAGATCAGAGGTGGTATTCAGCTGGTTTAGACCGGTTTAGGCAAATGGTTAATGGTGACCTGTGGGTGGCCCCGCCACACCCCTGCCACGCCCCCACCACGCCCCCTCCCTGCCCACAAACCGGCTCTATGCTGTCTTATTTAGCCACAATTTGTGCGTGAGGAAAGCACATGCATGGAACGTTGTGCAATGTGTGGAAGGCACACATGCTCAAAAAGTGAGCATGCACACGTGGGGCGAACCGGTGGTAAATTTCTGTGAAACCCACTTGTGGATTCGATACTCCAGATAAGAAATATTGAATAATCTATTGGAGGCCTTTGTTAAATGTCTTATATCTTTCAGAATGTGGACGATTACCGGTATTCATGGTTACAAAGAGGATCTGGTCAAAATTCCCTGGGACACTAATCTGTAAATTAGCTTGTTAGTGACTTATGAAGTGGTGATATTTGCTTTCTCTTACATAGGTGATCTAATAGGGAGCCAAGAGATGATGCTATAGAAGTACAATACCACAATGGCTGAAGGTGAAGGGCTAAACAAAATCTGAGGAGCTGAGCCCAGGGCCATTGCTATGTGATGTGCAGGTATGAGTTCTTTTGCTAAGTTTGCATCTGTGACCTTTCTCCATTGCACCCTCTAAAACTTTTTGTGGATGCTTGGGAGTGCATCACCTCCAATGAGTGGGTCCTCCAGACTGTTAAGTTCGGGTTACAGCTGGAGTTCCGCTCGCAACCCTCTGATAGGTTCCGTACCTTCACCTCCTCCAGGGATCCCACCAAATGGGAACTTAAGGCCAAGGCCATCAAGCACCTGTTAGATATCAAGGCCATTGAAAGGGTCCCAGAGGGGGAGAAGGGCTCCGGATTCTACTCTAACCTGTTCTTGGTCCCCAAGAGTTCAGGGGGGTAGAGAGCCATCCTGGATCTTAAACTCCTCAAATCCAGGGTGGTCTACCATAGGTTTAAGATGGCTTCTCTGAAATCCATCTTAGAGGGCATCTGTCAGGGTGACTTCTTGGCCTCCATTGACCTCACGGAGGCCTACCTTCACATCAGAATCGCCCCGGAACATCGCAGGTTCCTTAGGTTTTCCCATGAAGGAAACCACTTCCAATATAGGGCCCTCCCTTTCGGGTTGGCGTCAGCACCCAGGACCTTTACCAAGGTGCTGGCTGTGGCCGCAGATCACCTGCACTCTTTCCCAGTCCGACTGTTTTGTTACCTAGATGACATCCTCGTCTTAGCCAGGTCCCCAGACACTGCCAGGCAGGACCTGGAGATCACCATCGACACTCTCAGGTCCCTGGGGTTCTCTATCAACCTAGAGAAGAGCCAGCTGGTTCCATCTACCAGGCTCCAGCACCTCGGATCCATTATAGATTCAGTGTCGGGGGAGGTTTTCCTTCCCCAGGAGCGAAAGGACAGCATTGTGCAGCTGATCCATGAAGTTCGCAAATTACGCTCTGTCCCTGTAGTTCTTCTTTCCAGGCTCCTTGGGAAATTCATGTCTTGTATAGGGATCGTGCCTTGGGCTCGCCTACACGCCAGGGAGCTTCAGTGGTTCCTGCTGCCATACCAGAAGGCAGGGACGAGTGATGCCAGGTTCAAGGTTCGAGTGTCGCCCCAGGTGTTGCTCTCGCTCCGTTGGTGGCTGACCCCAGCCCCAGACAGAGGGTCCCTCTTCAAGGAACCAGCAAGGAAGGTTCTCATGATGGATGTGAGCTTGTTCGGCTGGGGAGTGCACCTGGAGACGCAGATAGCCCAGGGCCGCTGGACTCCAACAGATCTACACAACAACATAAACTGGTTGGAGCTCAGGGCCATCCACCTGGCCCTACAACACTTCAAGACCACAGTAACCGGTCATCAAGTCCTGATTCTAACGGACAACATGGCAGCCAAGGCCCACATGAACAGGCAAGGGGGCACCCACTCCAAGGCCCTTCGCGACGAAGCCCTCCGGTTAGGAAACTGGGCAAAGAGGCATCTCCAGTCCATCAGAGTGGAACACATCTCTGGGACGGAGAAACAACAAGCAGATTGGCTCAGCAGAGAGACGGTCGACAATGGAGAATGGCAGCTCCATCCCAATGTCTTCCGGCAGATCTGTGAGAGGTTCGGGCGCCTGGCAGTGGATCTCTTCGTGACTCCAGTGAACGCCCAGCTACCGAACTTTGTATCGAGGTTCCCATCCAGAGAATCCATGGACACGGATGCCCTGCATTGCAGATGGCCACCAGGTCTACTCTACGCCTTTCCCCCTCTTCCCCTCATCCCCGGTGTTCTGAGGAGGCTGGTGTGAGAGGGAGCAGAGATGATACTAGTGGCTCCCTTCTGGCCACTCTGCCCATGGCTAGCAGACTTGGTGGAGCTGTCCTCAGCTCTCCACTGGAGGATTCCCCTGGGGGAGGTGTCCCTGCACCAGGGGTCACTGGAGCACCCAGATCCAGAGTGGCTCCATCTGACCGTCTGGTGATTGAGTGGGAGCAGCTGAGAAGGGCCAATTTCTCCTCAAAGGTCATTAAGACCATTGAGGCATCCAGGAGGCAGTCCACCACCCGCATTTACAACGCCTCCTGGGTGGCCTTTGCTGATTGGTGTAAGGCAAAGAACATTGTTCCTGCCTCGGCCTCGGTACCCCAGGTTCTGGACTTCCTACAGGAAGGTCTGGAGAAAGGTTTGGCACCCAGCACCCTTAGAAGACAGGTCTCCACTCTCCACGGTCCTGGGGGTGGTGGATGCCCCTTCTTTGTCCCAACATCCAGTCCTAAAGTGCTTCCTTAAGGGAGCGGCGAATCTGAAACCCCAGTGGTCCATCGATTCCCTACCTGGGACCTACCCACAGTCCTCCAGGCATTGACAGAGGCACCATTCGAACCCTTGAGGGAAGTTTCCCTACAATTCCTGACCCTTAAGGTCATCTTCCTGGTTGCCATCACCTCAGCCAGGAGAGTATCTGAGATCAACACTCTCTCCAGCAGAGTGGCCTCTGCACCTTCCTAGAGAACCAGGTCAACCTCAGATTGGACCCCGCATTCATGCCCAAGGTCAATTCCCCCTTCCACAGGGCTCTAGAGATAGTTCTGCCGGACTTCTGTCCGCAGCCCTCCAGGGATAGGGAAAGATCTTGGCACAGGTTGGACATCAGAAGAGCCTTGTGCATCTACCTGAAGCGCACGGCACCCTTTAGGCGTTCAGAAGCCCTCTTCATGTCATATCAACCGCCCACCAGAGGCGCTAAGGTTTCCCCAGCCACCATCAGCAGGTGGATCAGGGTGGCCATTTCACAGGCCTACGAGGCACGGGGAATTCAGGTTCCAGAGGGCATCACAGCGCACTCCACCAGAAGTGTGGCCACCTCAGCAGCCTGGGCCACCCAGGCTCCCATAGAGGAGATCTGCCGGGCCGCCGCCTGGGCGTCTCCTTCACCATTCATTAGGCATTACCATGTAGATGCCTATGCCTCCACGGAGGAAGCCTTTGGTAGGAGGGTTCTGCAGGGAGTCCTAGACTCTCGAGGGGCTCAGGCCCATTGATCCCTCCCTAGGACATCTAGCTTTGGTATGTCCCATGGTTACCCCTCCCACACCTCACTCTGGAAACTGGCAGTTGGTCTTACCTGAACTGCATGTTTAAGAGAAGGTGTGGGAGGAGTCACTTCCCCCCCCCTTGTTTAGGGCACCCTGCACCAGGGGCCTGAGTTAGCTCAGTGGTCAGTCAGAGTCAATAGGAAGGATATGTGCTTGTGTTGTTCTGTTGTTCTTTCCTTCCAGGGCTCTGCTACGACCATCGGTTAATCTGGGACAGCAAGAGGAGGATCAGAGGAGTGGCCTCAAAAGATTATCCTCAGACTCCAGGGCAAAAGGGCTGGGTTAATACCCATGGTTATTCCTTCCACACCTTCTCTTAAACATGCAGTTAGGTAAGACCAACTGCCATTCTCCATATAGTCTTTGGGGCTTCCCCTCTACCTTTGCTAATCCCACTGGGGTTAAAATTGGTAGGAAGCACATGTTGATATTTTATCTATTCTTAATATATAGAATGTTATCTGTTTCTCTGTTTTTCTCTTTCCTGATATCTCCCATGTATCTATCTATCTCATTTATCTAACTATGAGTGATCTGACACTATCCAGGCAGAGAACAATCAAATATCTACAGTATTTGAAATTAACTATTTCATCAAAGAAAATATACAACACCAGCACACCAATACATAGTAACAAAAACCACACACCATTATGAGCCATTGTCTTTGATTTAATATAAAGACTTATCAGAACATCTCTGATAACATTTTATCTGGCCTGGTTTTAGAAATTTTATTAATGTCATTGATGATTGTTATAATTTAATATTAATTCAGATTATGACAATTGAAGGATATGTTATTTCAAATATTTTGATTTTTTAAAGCAACTTTTTACTGAATCATTATAATTAAAATTCAAATGGAATGAAGAAAGGTAAGCAACAACACATAAAACATTACTTCAAACTATGTGATTTAATGCTGGATGTAAACTGAAGAAAAATAAAACCCAATATAAGGAGACTTAGTGAGTTTTCATCATCAGATGTTCTTTGGTGTTCAGGGCAGGTCTCAGGATTATAATGTAGCATTTGGGGATAAAGATACAGCCCAGTAAACCCAAGCTGGAGGCCAGGATGGAGAAGATCTGCACAGCCACCATATATTTCCCCTTGGTGCTCAGGTAGGTGGGGACAAAGGAGATCCAAACACTGCAAAAAACCAACATGCTGAAGGTGATCAGTTTGGCTTCATTGAAGGTCCCTGGCAGCTTTCGAGCCAGAAATGCCACAAAGAAGCAAATGGCAGCCAGGAAACCCATGTAGCCAAGAGCAGAGGAGAACATGGTGACAGAGCCTTCATTGCATTGCAGCAGGATCTGTCCTGGTTGGGAATGAAAGTCAGAATCTGGGAATGGGGCAAAGATTGCCAGCCACATGATACAGATGCATACTTGAATACCAGAGCAGGATAAAACAATAGAGTTGGCCAGACTCTTCCCCAGCCATTTCCTCATGACACTACCTGGCTTCGTGGCCAAAAATGCAACTACCACCATAATCGTCTTTGCCAACAAGGAAGAGATGGCAACTGAGAAAACGAAACTGAAGGTGACTTGCCGAAGAAGGCAAGTCACTTTCTTGGGATGACCAATAAACAGAAGGGGGGTCAAGAAAGCAAGCAAGAGAGAGATCAGAAGAATGTAGGTGAGGTCCCGGTTGTTAGCTTTGACTATGGGAGTTTCTCGGTATTTAATGAAGATCCTCAGAATAAAGGTGGTGGTTAGGGACAAAGCAATGGCAAAGAAAGCCAGGATGAATCCCAACAATTCGTTGTAGGATAAGAAGCTTATAGTTTTGGGGACACACTGATCTCGCTTCTTATTGGAATACTGGTCATCTGGACACTTTTCACAATGGGCTGCATCTGGAAAAAATGGTTAGCATGCATCTGGTTCTGTAATTATAGGAGCATGAAAACAATATCAGAAATCAATTCCTTCATTTTGAAGGAATAAAATAAGATTTCTGCCCATGGATATTCATATGACACAACATTGGTTAAAAAAATCAACACTCTTTTTAAAGGCTGAAGATGAATGTGATTATCAGCTCTCAAAACGTCTTTCCTAAAACCAAGCAAGCAATTCAATAGATATCAGCAATCTTTCATTATTTATTTTAATGCTCACATCAACATACAAATTTCCTGATAGATTCCCAATATTTGAAAAGTTTGCAGATGCCTTCAAGAAATGTAATCAAATACGCACAAAAAGCAATAGAGAATTTTGATTGAATCCTGATTTTTTTTGCTATTTTTGGAGCCACTTACTGTACCTTCTTGCACAGAATATGTTCCTTCCATACACAGAGAACAGTCGTAGCAGCAAACTGGGGCTCCCTCTCTCACAAGCTTGGTGTAACCTGGGGAGCAACTTTCTGTACATCTTGAATAAGGCACCAACTAAACATAAATAGAAAGATTATTTCAGAGCAATGTATGACTTAGAAGGATTTACTGAAATCAACGGGCTTCAAGAAGCTCAGGAGCACATTGAGCAAAACCAGTCAAGAAGTAGTGGCATGAACTTTAATTACTCTACTTGCAAGGGGCAAATGAAAGGCCATTCTCTTTCTCTATCAATCTTCATTGTAAATCCCAAAACAGACTCTTTGCCTTATTCTTTCTTCCAAAGGAACATAGCTCCATTACAAAAAGTGTTTCTGCTTATGGCATGTATGAGAATGTTATACCATATATAGATATAGATACAGATATTTTCCTCCATCTTTGCTTTCTCAGGAAACCACCAACATCTAACTTTCTCTAGTGTCCCTATCTTTCTCTCGAACAACTGACCATTGTATCATCATATGTTAATCAAAGGTCGTATTCAGCCGGTTTGGACTGGTTTGCCCATACCGGTAGTGGAAATCATGGGGGGGGGGAATCACCACCCCCACCCACCTGTCCTGGCTCTATGCCATCCTATTTAGGCACATTTTGTGGCTGGGTGCATGCGTGCATGCAAAGTGCTAAGGCGCAAGGTCAGGTGCATGTGTGGAAGGGGCGCCCACAATGCAAATGGACACACAAAGAGCAAATTGGTGGTAACAAAATGTGAAACCCACCACTGATGTTTAAGACTTTTTAAGCTGCCCTCATTTGCCTCACTACATTCTTAATGATAACTTTCTCTCATGCAATTCAGTGGGCTAAACCCATCATATTCTGGATTGTCTCCCAGACAATTGATCTTTCTTTTCCCTTGAAGACGTTTCACTTCTCATTCCAGAAGTTTCTTCAGTTCTGATTGAATGGTGGAGTATGCAAGGATTTATAATCCTTGCAGTCATCTGTTGGTTTCTGAAAGTTGTTGAGGCCACTTGGAAGTTATCTGTGCCCTCAGGGTCACCTGAATAGTGCAAATGGTTGTGGAATTTTCAGCAATTACTGAATCTATATACCGTTTACAACACAGTCTTTTCAGAAGATCCAAATCTTTCCATCTTCCACCATTCAGTCAGAACTGAAGAAGCTTCTTGGATGAGAATTGAAACATCTTCAAGGGAAAACAAAGTCCATGTGCCTTTTCAAAAAGCACATTTGGCACAACCATGACCTGGATGACTGAGAATCTGCATAGACATTCTGGATTTTCTTTTACTGAAAACAAGATGATTTTATGTACAATAAATAATAGCAACATATTCCAGTTTAATAATGTACATTGCAAATCCGGCAATACAAAGCAGCAGGTTCCAGTGTGTGATAGATTAAAACTTTTAAAGTAAAATTATATCTGTTAGAATATTCATGACTGGGAGAGACATGGGAACAAGGTCAGCCAATGAATAGGCATAGTAACTAAGTCAGCCAATGGGAGCTTAAACAGATCTGAGTCTATGCAAAGAATTGGAAACAGAAATTTATGTAAGAAGCCTGGGAATGGCTTAGCAGTATTAAGCAGTCTGATGTTCTGTGAAGTAAATTAGCAATCTGTCTGGGCCTGTCTGCTGATATGAAACTAACTGCTTTTGTTTGCCTGTAACTCTCCTGCCTTGTGTTTTCTTGGAAGAACCTCCTGTTGGTATTGTACATTTATTCATCTAGTCTTATGTATATAAAGAAGTTAATGAATCCAGCTGAATCCAGTTATCTGTGTGTGCTTTCTGGATTTGAATTTATGCAACAAACTGACAATAGCCAATAAATTAATGAGGCTTTGTTCTCTTTTTTGAAAATTATCTCAGTTGGCCTCAATAAGAATTATTTCTGAGGAGAAAAAATTCCACATATGGAGAAAAGTAGAAGAGCAAAATCCAAGCAGCCTCAACTACTTTGTTAAATAATGTTGGCCATTGGATGGCACTTTGATTGACAGAAATCTTCACTTCCAAGGAGGCTTCTCTTTCTACATATCCAATTTTCACCCCCGCGTCTGATTTGTTCAAAAGTGATGTCCACTGCATGATATCAAAGCCACCAACAGGAACTCCATTTTCTTCAAAAGAAATTCCATCTCTAGAAATATTGTGATGTTGGAAGTTTCTCAGGAACTTATGAAGCTGCAGAAACATAGAAAACAACATGAAAATTTGAGACTTTATTTAATGTTTTTCTTGCTATTATTCTGGATTGGAGGTTCTCTGAATAATTCAAACTCTTCAAATTACTATTATCATCTGAAACAGAATGATTCAGCATCAATTGATCCTCAAAGGAGAAGACTTACCTGCCATGGATGCACAATCTGGGGTGATTGGTGGTATCCATTCTGCATTGTCCTCTTACTCCATTGGGAGGAAGAGGCAACATTGAGGACCCAGGCCACATCTTGAATTATTTGGGAAATACTGGAGGAATCCTGAGACAGGATTCTTGCAATCACATCATGGGGTGGAAATTCCCAGTTCTCTTTTTCTCTGCAATTTTTCCAAACTTTCTTACCTAACAGAGGACTTGAATAGGAACATTGGAACGCTTCCTTTCCATACAATGTGACCATAGATGCATAAGAATTAAAGTCATAATACTGAGCCCTTCTCTTTGTCTGGATGAGGAAGGAAAACAAAGCATATTTATTTTGGAGATCAATTGAGCGGTCAAAAATATTTATACTTAAAGCTGTCAAAGTTGTTGCAATCCACACCCTTCCCACAAGGGATGTATTAGTCATATCAATTGCTTGTATTATTAGTGCTAACATTCCAAAGGCCTGAAAATCCAATTGGCATATTATAATTTTTATTTGACTCTTGATAAGAGAAAAGAACATTTTCCTTTTTTCTTGCATGACAGTTTCTCCAGTACTTGTCTGCATATTTGCTTCTAAGACAGTTCCTGAGAGGACAACGCAAATCCCATTTTTAAGAGCGAGAACTTCCAAGCGTCTTTTGAATTTTTCTCCTCTTTCATTGTCCTTAGAAAGGAGGCCAATCCACGTCCATCGGAAATGCAGGAGCAGCTGGACAATGGCTGAGTAAGGAGGTTCTTGGTTTGGGGTCAACCGATATGAAAAAGGAAAATGATGATTTTGCTCAGCCATCTGGTTGATGACACTGTAGTTGATCTAAAGATAAAAGAGAAGGTATTGGTAGTTTGTGCCAGTTTTAATAATAAAAGTCAGATGGTAAATCTAAAGGCCTTTCTCCACTGCTGAGAGAAGTTTCAAACAATAACTGCATGAATATTGGTAGTTCCCTTGATGTTCTGTCCTGTAGTCTTGTATGCTCCCTTTGAAACCAGGGAGCTCTGAATTATCTGTGGGTAATATTCATGGGTTGTCGTCATAGAGAACATCCTCCTAGTCACATTATAATTCACCCATCCACTCAGTCCATTAGTCAATCCGTATAGAGGTGGGAAGTCTTCTAGGCAAGCAGGATACCTAGTCC
The DNA here is from genome assembly GCF_009769535.1 of Thamnophis elegans. Taxonomy (NCBI): domain Eukaryota; kingdom Metazoa; phylum Chordata; class Lepidosauria; order Squamata; family Natricidae; genus Thamnophis; species Thamnophis elegans. Next base: position 151,949,046 of record NC_045542.1, on the reverse strand, counting down.
TGGGGTATCAAACTCAAGGCCCGGATCTGGACTGCAGTGTGCTTAGATATGGAAATAGCAAAGGACTGGCCCGTGGTGCCTCTGCCAGTAAAAAGGGAGCTAGAGCATGCCCCCTGAGCTCCATTTTGGTTGGCAGAGGGTTGTAGGAGGCCATACCAGCCTGGTTTTGCAGGCAGAGCATTTGGGCTACCACAGGTGCCCCCTGACACAAGTGATGACATTATGGCCACACCCACCTTGGCCACATCTCCCCCAAGGTCAAACCCAACCCTGCTGCAGCCCTCAATGAAATCGAGTGACACCTCTGCCCTTTCCAACCCCCTGCTCAAGCAGGAGACCCAATACCATTTCAGACAAGTGGCTGTCCAGTGTTTTCTTTAAAAAAAAACCCAGTGATGAAGCAACCACAACTTCTGGAGGGAGGCTGTTCCAATGGTTAATTGCCCTCAAAGCCTTATTTCCAGGTTTCTTACCCTCTTGATTAGTTTCCATCCATTGTTTCTTGTTCCACCATCTGGGGCTTTGGAAAATAAATTGTCCTCTGTCACTACCTCCATTTCTTCCCCATCTATTTGCCAGGAATTGAGAGGGCTGGACGCCATGATCTTAGTTTTCTTAATGTTAGGTTTCAAGCCAACTTTTGCACTCTCTTCCTTCACCAGCATCAAGAGGCTCTTTAGTTCCTCCTCAGTTTTTGCCATTAGAGTGGTATCATCTGCATATTTGAGGGTGTTGATATTTCTCCCAGCAATTTAATTCCAACTTTTGATTCATCTAGTCCCATCTTTCCCTTGATGTGTTCCAGTGGTGGGTTTCCATTTATTTTGCTACCAGTTTGCTTGTACATGTGCACATTTGCTCATATGTGAGCCTTCTGAGCATTCCTGCCCCTGCCACTACCAGTTCACCCGAACTGGCAAAAATTCACCTCTGCTGTGTTCTGCATATAAAATAAGTTAAATTGGCAGGGCAACAGTATACAGCCTTGCCTAATTCCTTTCTTAATTTTGAACCAATCAGTGATTCCGAGTCCAGTTCTCACTGTTGCTTCTTGACGCACATATAGGTTTCTCAAGAGATCAGTAATATGGTCTGGTACTCCCATCTCTTTAAGAACTTGCCACAATTTGGTGTAACCCACACACTCAAAGACTTTAGCATAATCAATGAAGCAGAAGAAGATTTTTTTCTGGAACTCATTAGCTTTCTCTATGATCCAGCGTATATTGGCAATTTGATCTCGAGTTCCTCTGCCTCTTTGAAATCTTTCCTATACTTCTGGTAGATCTCGGTCCACATACTGCTGGAGCCTAGCTTGTAGGATTGTGAGCGTAACTTTGCTAGCATGTGAAATAAGTGCAATGGTGCAGTAGTTTGAACATTATCTGCCCTTGCCGTTCTTTGGAATTGGAATGTAAACTTACGTTTTCCAATTTTTTGGCCACTGTTGAGTTTTCCAAATTTGCTGGCAAATTGAGTGTAGCACTTTTATTGCATCATCTTTTAGGATTTTGAATATCTCAGGTGGAATACTATTACCTCCACTAGCTTTGTTGTTTCTCAGACTTCCTAAGACCCATTTGACTTCACAATCCAGAATGTCCGGCTTCAGGTCAGTGATCACCCCATCGTGGTTATCAGGGATGTTAAGCTCATTCTTTTATAGTTCTGCTGTGTAATTTCGCACCTCTTCCTAACCTCTTCTGCCTATGTTAAGCCCCTGCCATTTTGGCCTTTATCATGCCCATCTTTGCATGAATAGCAGTAGAAACATCCCCTTCATATCTCCAATTTTCTCAAAAGGTTTTCGGGTCCTCAATATTCTATTGTTTTCTTCTATTTCTTTCCACTGTTCATTTAAGGTATTCTTATCTCTTCTAGCTATTTTCTAGAATTCTGCATTCAGTTGGGTGTCTTTCTCCCTTGTCTTTCACTTCCCTTCTTTCTTCAGCTATTTGTAAAGCTTCCTCAGACAGCCATTTTGCTTTCTTGAATTTCTTTTTCTTTGGGAAGGTTTTAGTTGCTACCTCTTGTACAATGTTGTGAACCTCCATCCATAGATCTAAGGAATAAAATCCAATTCCTTAAATCTTTTTTGTCATTTCTACTGTATGTTCATCAGGGATATGATTTACTTCATACCTGAGTGGCTTAGTGTTTTTTCCTATCTTCTTCATTTTAAGCCTAACTTTTGCAACGAGAAGATCATGATCTGAGCCACAGTCAGCTCCTGGTCTTATGTTTACTGACTGTATAGCCCTTCTCTATCTTTGGCTGCAGAGCACATAATCAATCTGATTTCTGTGTTGACCATCTATGTGTAGAGTCATCTCTTGGGTTGTTGGAAAATAGTGTTGGTAGCCTGTGCCCTGCTTCATTTTGTACTCCAAGGCCAAACTTATCTTTTTATTCCAGTTATCTTTTGACTTCCTACTTTAGCATTTCAATTCCCCATGATGATAAGGAGGTCATTTTGGTGTTAATTTTATAAGGTACTGTAGTGCTTCATAGAACTTGTCAACTTCATCCTCTTCAGCACCAGTAGTTGGGGCATGGACAACTGTGGTGTTGAATGGTTTGCCTTGGATTTGAACTGAGAACATTCTGTCATTTTGGGGATTGTACCCCTTAAATGCTTTTCCTAATCTTTTATTGACTATGAAGGCTAGTCCATTTTGTCAGAGGGCTTCTTGCCCACAGCAGTATACCTGATGGTCATCTGAATTAAATTCAGACATTCATGTCCATTTTAGTTCGCTGATTCCTAAGATGTCAATGTTTAGTCTTGTTATCTCTTGCTTGTCATCTCATCTCTGACCACATCCAGCTTGCCTTGATTCATGGATCTTACATTCCAACTTCCTATGGAGTGGAGATCTTTACAGCATCGGACTTTCCTTTCACCACCAGATACATCCACAGCTGACCATCCTTTTGCCTTTGATCCAGCCGCTTCACTTTTTCTGGTGTTACTAGTACTAGCCCTCTGCTGAGTCTGAAGTACTAGTACAAAATGCACCAATTTCAAGCTCTATAGCTTACCGTTCGGGCAGCGCCGGTAACTAAAACAGCTGAGCTGTAACTGAACAGCTGAAATCCACTATGCTGTGTGAATCAGCTGAGCTGAAAGATACAGAAATGTAGGACATGATAGGGTGGAGGCATGTGGGGGGGGGCAACTATCACAGGAACTACATAATTACATATTTATGCACACACACAGGCATACACACACATTCCACATACTTTGTGAATATTTACTCTCTGACTTTCAAATTATTTGGAGAAAATTATTTGGAGAAATATGGACAAGTGTTGCCTTCTAGGCAAATCTGAACAATTTACAACTTGAAATTAATTCCATTTGCCTTTATACCTGTGGAATTTTATAGATGCTCATCACATTAGATATATGATCAAAGAGTTCAGAATCCATCTCTTCAAGAACTACCAGCAGGTTCTTTTGTCTTCCACAACTGTAGTTTGGGACGTTCTCCTGTCCTGTAGCCAGCACATCCAGCATGGCCTCATATGTCATTCTTGCACTGAAAAAGTTCTGATAGATGTTGTAGCCCAGGGTGATGTTGGGTAAGAGCCAAGGATTCCGGTTGACTTCATGAACAGCCAACAAGAAGGGAAGAATATGGTAGAAAGTGTTCTCACTGCAACGTAAGAAATTTCATCATCTTTTTTTTCTCTATATCAACGATTTATGTGATCAACTTAAAAGCAATTGCATTCTTTTTGCCAATGACATGAAATTATTCAATTCTACAGATAATTCTCTTGTTTTGCAAAGTGATCTCTGACTCTGTGTCTGAATAGTCATCTGTTTGGCAACTTCAAATTTCGATAAATAAAGGCTCTGTCTTATATATTGGTAAATGTAATCATAATGTCAAGTATAAGCTAGGTGGCATTGATCTAGCAGATGAGACTCTCTTAGTCAAGGACCCAGGTGTATTTATCACTGGTGATTTATGCTCACTATAACAGCATTGCTAAAAAAAAGCATTAAGAGCTGTAAACTTAATTTTGCAAAGCTTTTTCCTGGAAACATTGTATTGTTATTAGAGCTTATAAAATTTATGCCAGACCAATTTTAAATTATTCTTCAACTGTTTGGAAACCCCACCATATATCGGAAATCAGTACAATCAAGTGGGTTCAGAAGTACTTTGCGAGAAAAGGCTTCTTGCATTCTTTTTGCATTCTTCTGTATGCAATAGAATTCCTTATGCTACTAGGCTGTGGTTGTAAGCCGCCCTGAGTCCCCTCAGGGAAAAGGGCGGCATATAAATCCCAATAAACCTCTAATAAACCTCTAAACCTCTAGGCTCAAAATTCTCAGCTTGGATAACTTAGAACTGCATTGCTTGCAGTCATATCTAGGTATTGCATACAAAATTATACGTAGTAATGTTTTACCTGTAAATGACTTTTTCTGTTTTAATCGCAATAATATGAGTGCAAACAACCGCTTTAAACTCCATGTAAATTGTTCTAAACTTGAATGTAAAAAATATAATTTCTGTAATAGAGTTGTCGAAGTCTGGCATGCCCTACCTGATTCAGTTTTTTCAGCTACAAACTTTCACAGTTTTCAGTCATAAATTGGCTTCTGTGGACCTTACTTTATACTTAAATGGTCAGTAGAAGGAGTGTGCATAAGTGCACCAACAGGCCTATTGTCCCTGTAATTGTATTTTTTATTCTCTTATTCTTGTTCTTGTTTTTGTTTGACCAATTCCAATAAATAAATAAATAAATAGGCAAAGCCAGAAGCCACAAGACCAGCTGGGAGAAAAGCAGGCTCTGCTGAGCCTTGCGGAAACCCAGCCAGACAAATTGCTGTTGGGGGTCTTCAGACTGAAAACCTGTCCTTGAGGGACAGAGGAGAAGAAGAGATGGCTCTGGTGACCTAGAGGAACTGGCAGTTCACACTGGTTGAGAAAAATAAGGTCACAATCATAGACATCACAATCCCAGGTGATAGCAGGGTCGCCGAGAAGGAACATGAAAAAAATCACAAAATACCAGGACTTAAAAATCGAAATTCAACGACTATGGCACAAACCAGCAGTGGTAATTCCAGTGGTAATTGGCACACTGGGTGCTATTCCAAATGTACTGGAATTACATTTAAAACAGTTAAAAATTGACAAAATCACCATCAGTCAAATGCAAAAAGCCACACTGCTTGGATCTGCACGCATATTACGAAAATACGTTACGACGTCCTAGGCCCCTGGGTGGGGCCCAACTAGTAACCAATGCCAAATCTGGTGAAACAACTGGCCGCTGTGATACAATTGTATAACAACAACAACAACAACAACAACAACAATAATAATAAAACTCCATCGTTGCCGGTCCCAAGCCCGGATGAGAAAGGAGGAGGGTTGGGGTTAAGTTGGCAACTGGCCTCATAAAAAAACCCCGCCAACCCATACAATATGGTGAAAGAAACGAATAAAAATTTTATACCGCATTGGTTGTCGCATGGGTTAACAAGTGCCCCAGCAGATGTTGGGGTCCCTGGACATCTGTCGACAAGTGGGCTACAAGTGGACCAGCCAACAAAATGACAAAAATATAGTGCAGATGAAAACCGTGCCATAATGGCCTGTTACTACAACTCAGAGCCACAAAAAAGAGGTTATTGAAAGCGAATGTATGAATTATGGAAAGAACAATATCCAGATTCAAATGTTAGTGAACAACGACTAGCAGATCAAAGGCGATTTATTATACAGAATAAAGTGTTTAGTGAAGTTGAACTAGAGGAAATTCAGGCAAATTGCAAAACCAAAAAAAACAATATCACAAGCAGAAATAACTGATATTCAAGACACAACTAAAGACATTATAGTAGAACTCCCAGAAGAAGCTCTCAGGGAGGAAATAACACCACCACCACTAGAACCAGTTATCACTGAACCAACTGATGAACTAACTCAAAAACAAAAAGAATTGAAGGATAAGCTCATGGAGCATTTTCTGCTTAATGAGGAAAGGCAACGTTTACCATCACTAAAAACTGTGCCTAAGAAAATTTTGGCCCCTATCATGAAAATGATTAATGCAGTGCTTTCAACAATTGAATCAGGATCCATCTTGGAAACGAACCAGTTAATGTACAGTGCAGCTGTAAAATCAAAGTACCTAGGCACACAACAGAAAAAGCATCAAAGCCAAAGTGGAAAATCCGATTAGAACAAAAAGTCAAAAAATTAAGGGCAGATGCTAATAACTTAAAGAACATGCATGAGCAACGGCTTAAAAACAACAAAACCATAGATCGGCTAATCAGAAGATATAGATTGGATACAAGAAACATCAATAAAGCTGTAGAGATTGTAAAACAGCGGATAACAGCAACAGCTAGAAAAATTGAAAGATATGAGGCACGAATCATCCAATACAAACAAAATCAGCAATTTTGATCAGACCAACGGTGTTTTTATCAAAGTCTTAATGTGAATGCTGACACCAAAAGTGAAAAACCAGAAAAGCAGGCCACAGTTGAATTCTGGAAAGAATTGTGGGAAAATGCAAAGGACTACAATAAGGAAGCAAAGTGGATACATGACTTTGAGAAAAGCATTGGCAACAAACAAATGCAAGTATTAGAAATAACAACTGAGATGGTCAAAAATCGAGTAAAAAAGGTAAAGAATTGGACATCACCTGGAAAGGACCAATTACATGGTTTCTGGCTCAAAAATCTGACCAGTTTACATGCAATATTGGCCAGGCAACTGAATGAAATTTTACAAAAGGGCCAAATTGATGAATGGTTGACAACTGGAAAAACATACTTGATTTAGACAGATGCAACTAAAGGAACAACACCTGAAAACTACAGACCAATAACATGCTTGCCAACAATCTTCAAATTACTCACAGGCATTATTGCAGATAACATGATGGATTATTTGGAAACAAACAACATCTTGCCAGTAGAGCAAAAAGGCAACAAAAGAAGGAGCAGGGGCACAAAAGATCAGCTCCTAATTGATAAAATGATATTAGAAAATTGTAAGAAAAGAAAAACGAACTTGAATATGGTCTGGATTGATTACAAAAAGGCATTTGACTCTCTGCCACATAGTTGGATCATAAAATGCTTAGAAACAACTGGCATTAGCAAAAATATTACATCCTTTACTGAAAAGGCGATGAAACAATGGAGAACTGAGATGGCAGTAGGGAATGAGATCTACGAAATGGTTAATATCAAGCAAGGAATTTTCCAGGGTTATTCACTTTCACCTCTTCTCTTCATCATCACAACGATCCCATTATCAGTAATCTTTAAAAAAAATGAAATTAGGCTACCAAACAGCCAAGGAAGCTGAAATTTTTTTGCATTTACTATATATGGATGATTTGAAACTCTATGGAAAGTCAGAAATAGAAATCCAATCATTGACAAATACAGTCCAAGTATTCAGTACCGATATTTCAATGCAGTTTGGCATGGAAAAATGCACCACTGTATCCATAAAAAGAGGCAAAATCACTGCATGTGAGGGAATTGAAATGCCCAATGGCCAACTAATTAAATGCAACGAAAATGAAGCCTACAAATACTTAGGCATTCTGCAGTTGGATAATATCAAGCATGGGGAAGTAAAAACTATTGTCAGGCGAGAGTACACCAACAGAGTTAGGAAAATTTTGAAATCTAAATTGAATGGTGGAAATACAATCAAGGCCATGAATACCTGGGCAATACCAGTTATAAGATACACAGCTGGTATAGTTAACTGGACACAAGCTGATTTGGACCTTTTGGACCGAAAAACCAGGAAACTAATGACAATGCACTACAGTTTACATCCACGTGGTGATACTAAAAGACTATACCTGCCCCGAAAATCAGGTGGCAGAGGATTATTACAAGTGAAGCAAACAGTTGAAGAAGAAAAAACATGCACTGGCTGATTATTTAAAAGAAAGTCAAGAACATCTATTAATTGAAGTAAAGAACAAAAAACTACTGAAGGCCCAACAGACAAAACAAGAATACAGAAAAGATGTGATAAAATCAAGAATGGAGAGTTGGCAGAACAAAGCATTGCATGGCCAATTTCTGGAAAAAATAAAAGATAAAGTGGACACTGAACAAACTTGATTATGGTTAACAACAGGTACATTAAAGAAAGAAACAGAGTCACTAATCCTGGCTGTGCAAAAATAAGCTATCCGCACAAATGCCATTAAGGCCAAAATCAAAAAATCCTCTGATGATGCCAAATGCAGACTTTACAAAGAAGCTGATGAAACTGTTGATCACATACTCAGCTGCTGTAAAAAAATCGTGCAGACTGATTATAAATTGCGGCACAATTCAGTAGCACAAATGATCCATTGGAATTTGTGCAAAAATTATAATATTAAAACAGCAACAAACTGGTGGGAACATCAGCCTGAAAAAGTCACCGAAAATCACATGGTCAAGATCTTGTGGGATTTTTGCATACAAACAGACAAAATACTGGTGCATAATACACCAGACATCACACTGGTCGAGAAAAATAAGGTCACAATCATAGACATTGCAATACCAGGTGATAGCAGGGTTGCCGAGAAGGAACATGAAAAAATAGCAAAATACCAGGACTTAAAAATCGAAATTCAACCACTATGGCACAAACCAGCAGTGGTAATTCCAGTGGTAATTGACACACTGGGTGCTATTCCAAAAGCACTGGAATTACATTTAAAACAGTTAAAAATTGACAAAATCACCATCAGTCAAATGCAAAAGCTGCACTGCTTGGATCTGCACACATATTACGAAAATACATTACAACGTCCTAGGCCCTTGGGTGGGGCCCGACTAGTAACCAATGCCAAATCCGGCGAAACAACTGGCCGCTGTGATACAATTGTATAATAATAAAGCAAATGGAAGATGCTGAAAGAGCATATTTGCCTAAGCTGAACCAAGTGAACCGGAAAGAATTGGGAAATGTATTAAAAATGGTCAATGAGGTTGTGCCAACCATTCAAACCACTACATTAGCCGAAACTAACCACCTGATGTATGCAGCTGCGTTCACAACCACCAAAGAATTGGGTTTAAAATACAAAAGAACCAAAGAGGCAAGAAGAGGAAGCCTAAATGGAAAATTCGGTTGGAATTGAAGATCAAGAAATTTCGTTGAGGCTTGAGCAACTTGAAGAACCTAAGGCAAGGTCAGCTGAAGAACAAGCAGGTCAAAAGCAGCCAGGAAGCAAGAGAACAAGGAGATTGCGGTAGTAATTGAAGAGCTGAAGCAGAGGGTTGTTGCCATTGTGGAAAAGATTAAACAATATGAAAATCGAGTAACTCAGTTCAAGGAAAACTCACAGTTCAGAGCAAAACAACCCCAGTTTTATAAGAGCCTAGAAAGTGGTGATGGAGTAAATCACAAATGAAAAGGCTGATAAAGAAAAGAAATGACTTGCTTCCTATAGAACAGAAAGGATGCTGCAAAAATTCAAGAGGAAGGGGATCAACTGCTGATTGACAAGCTAATCCTAAAGAATTCAAAGAAAAGACGAACCAACATGTTCATGGCTTGGATAGAATATAAGAAAGCATTTGATTCAGTTCTGGAACATGAAGAAGACCTTCAAGGTCCCGTCCAACTCTGCTATTTTAAGATATTCCTTTTATTTAAACCAAAAGGAACAGGAAAGCCACAAAAGTGGCAAAAGTGTTAAAGGGTGGAAAGACAGAGCGGAGAGGGTGGTAGGAATTATAGAATAAATGGAAGGAAGGGGGTGAAAGAGCAGGGAGAAAATACACGAGATCTCCCTCTATTCTAAGGTATTCATTCAATCAGTTTATTAGGAGTTAATGTTTAACTATTGTTAATAAATAAATAAAATAAATATGAATAAACAGGTTGCTGACTCTCCACAGTACCAAGGTAATCATTTTGAAAGCAGGCAGAACCCCATCCATGTCAGAGTCATCGTGGGACAGTGTTGACAGTGCCCAGTGTTGAGGCTGACACTTGGGGAAGAACTGAAAAGTAACTTTTACAAAATCATCATGTTCCCCAGGAGCCTTTTCTCTAAAGGAAATTGGGAGAAGCAATAATGAATTTGCCTTTCTCAAGGTGAGGAATCGGGGAATGGAAATCATTCCTAGAAGAGACATTGGAGCCGGTAAACGCAATGGCCAGAATCCTAGATGTGCTGACAATTACCTTTTCAATTGGTGGGTTGGAGACATGGAGAATGAAAATTCATACAACCGAGCTACGATTCCAGACATTATTCCAGTAATCCAGTAGTCTCCTGGCTTGTAGTAATGGAACCATTCCTTTTCTTCTATTATCACCTTAAATGGGCATTTCACCAGCATACTGGCACAGGGTATTTGAGACAGAAACTGAAGCAGAAAAAGCTGTATATGCATCAGCAACAACATTTAACATACACTGCAAGAGATCCTTCCTATAGTTCTTTCTTCAGCACAGAGTTAAATCTCAGAGTCTACAATTTCAGATTGCTACAGTATTTGCCTAGCTTTACCCCAACCTATGCTCTCATCACAGAAGGAGGCGGTTACAAATCAGAGTAAAGATAGAAAGTTGGAAGGGGGCGAAAGAAAGGGTGTATTGGAGGGTCGAAGAGGTACATTGGGTTTCTATTTTGGGGGGTATTATTGACAAGAGGAATGGCTGTGTTTATTGTTTAAAGTTATAAGGCCCCGGTTCTGCACAGTATATATGTGACTGTACGAAAATGAAAATGGAAAATAAAAACACATTTACATAAAAAAAAAATAAAAAAAACAAGAGATCCTTCCTATAGTTCTTTCTTCAGCACAGAGTTAAATCTCAGAGTCTACAATTTCAGATTGCTACAGTATTTGCCTAGCTTTACCCCAACCTCTGCTCTCATCACAGAAGGAGGCTGTCACAAATCAGAGTATCAGGTGCTGTCTATCCGATTTGTCATCACATTGATTGGCAACTAATTGTGGTGGTGGAAATTCCAAAGGAGAATAAATAATACATGCTTATAAAAATTAGAAGGGGAATTGGGAATGAACATTTCCACAAAAGTGTGCAGTTGCAGAAAAGACACAGGAGAATAATCCTAATTTGAGAATCAAGAAAGAAACATTTCAGGGAAGTTTGATTGTTTTCTTAGTCTGAAAACTTATTCTTGAGATTCTAAAGCTTCAAATGTGGAAAAACAGGTCAATATTCTTGAACTAGACAATGGGCCATTATATTTCCTTCTTGTTCTGTCTGATGTGGATGAGGCCATCTTTCTCAATGGTTAGATCAGAGGTGGCATTCAGCTGGTTCAGACCAGTTTAGGCAAACCTTTAATGGTGACCTGTGGGTGGGCCGGCCTCGCCCCGCCCCGCCCACACACCCGGCTCTATGCTGTCTTATTTAGCCACATTTTTTTAAATAATTTTTTTATTAATTTTATTACAAAAATAACACAAAAAGAAAAGCATCATCTTTCATTACATCTTGTAGAAAGCGTATCCATTGGTCATAAGTACATTTCATACATTCTGTCCATAATCACATATATTCCATTCAATTTAAATTGTATATGTTAAAAATTTATATATTTTATATATGACCATACCACAATTTTCATTTAGTTAAGATTCAAAGACACAGCCACCTGCTGGCATTTTTTTCTCCTCTTTTGTCCACAAATGCAAAAAGCAACAATCTCTAAACAACAATCTATTAAAATGTGTTAACAAAATGACCATTTAAAGTCTTAGACAATCTAAAGGGAAAAGGAAAAATGTTGACATTTCTAGTTAATAATCACCAAAGTATATGTTAACCTTCCCTTTTGTTTTTATAGTTGAAAGACAGAAAAAAAACAGTTGTTTGCCATTTCTAATCCAAATTAAAGTGTCTAATTGATAATCTCCAAGATATGCATTGACATTCCCTTTTATTATTGTAATTAGAGAAAGACAGAGAAGAAAATAAAAGAAAACAATTGTTTGCTATTTACGTCACATCACCTCTTATTCTAATCCAAATTATTTATAGCTTCATAACAAGGTCTGAAACAGAAATTAATAAGCTTTATCATACCACCAATACTCAGTTGCAATTTGTGGCCTGGTTATTTATCCTAATTAAGGTTATCCTTTCATTGTTAATATCATGATATATTATATGTTAGCAACTAAACATTCAATGATAATCTATAAGAGTCTACAAAATACTAAAATCCCTACTTATTAACCATCAAAAATTAGCTAATTTTTATCATCAATTGGCATTATCAGCCAGTGTCTTTCCAGTAGCAAAATAATCCTTTCTCTCTCTTATTAGAATCTTTTCAGAGTTTAACATTTCTCTCTGTAGCTTAAACGATCTCTCATGTAGTTTCATTGCTCTTTAATTGTTATTAACGTAGACTTAGCTTTGGTTATCAAACTTGTTTCTGGATATATTTGTCTTCTTAGTTCCATCTTTTTCACTCTTTTTTTCCCTCCTGCATCTTGAAGTTGAAAGAAAGGCTCCAAGTTGTCAAAAACACTTTTCCAGCTTCCCTTCTTTTCACTTTCGCTCGTATTTAGTCCATTGATGGATTCATCTGACATCTTATCTTTATTTTCTATGTTTCCATTCTCTTCTTTGATCTCTGGGGCTCCAACCCCCTTCTCTTTAACTGTAGCACCCCATAAACTGTCCCATTTCTTGTCAAATCTCTCAAGTCCTTCTGCAATATTTTGAAGTCCAGCCAGGATGTTTTGAATTATTAGATTTCTTCCTCTGAATATTGATCCATTTTTCAAAATGCAAAGAAGTATAAAGGGAAAAAAAATGGGAAAAGGAATCTGCCACTCTAGCCTGTCAAAATTTTAGGAAATGTGTCTGTATTTATTTTGAATCTTAAATACCAGTTCTTTCAAAGTTTTTAAAATAGAAGGGTTTTTATTCTTGCTTGTCTTTTCCTTCTCTTGCCAAAATATTTACCAGAAGCACTAACAAAAACAGGTTTCGTGCTTTGAGTCTTATCAGGTATTATAAACAAATTCCAAACCCTTCCATTGCAAGGTCAGTGAAACCAAGTGAAGCAGAACAACGGATACATTGTATCCAAAACAGAAGCAAAGTTCAGACTTTGGCTTCCAGGTGGCAGATTCAATAATTAGTCAATTGTTATTTTTTGGTTTCCTTTAAATATCTTTCATATAGTTTTAACCAATAGAAGGAAAAATTTGTTGAAGTAAGAGAAGAAATTTAGTTTAGCCAACAACAACAAAAAATTAGGGTAGTAAAAAGGAAAAAATAGAAAAAAAGATCAGTCCATAGACTACAAGCAGGGAGACAGGAAATGTTGCAATTACTTCAATCCACAAAACGTTGTTACTAACTAGAGCAGGAAATCTTCTAGTAGCAGTCCAATAAGTGTCAAAATTACTGCTTTATTCTTACTTTGGGGACTAGTTGTTTTTGTTTTTTTTTAAGAAAAAAAGTTTCTTAACACGGATCTTCTGAAAGTAAAAAAAGAAAAAAAAACTTCACCAGATGGAACACTTTCGCTTCGTCTCTTCCTTCAGGAGCCGTCTCCGACTATGCCAGCCTGGGGGCTGCCTCTTTGTCCTCAGTTGGAAGCACTACCCTTGGGTCAAACAGGGACTTTGCGATGTCCCTGTGACCAGCAAGGCTTTGGCTTCCCTGTCACCGTCTCTTCGGGACGGTTTAGGTCTTAACGGACCGTCCAAAGACAAAAGTTTCATCAACGGACCCAGACTGTCGGGTCCGTGCGATGTGTCGTCGCGACGTTGGCTCCTCCCACCCTTCATTTAGCCACATTTTTTAAGCCACATGCATGAGCAAAGCACATGCATGGAACGTCAGGCACATCTGTGGAAGGTGCACATGCCCACAAAGTGAGCATGCACACACGGGGCGAACCGGTGGTAAATGTATGTGAATCCCACCTGTGGGTTCGATACTCCAGATCATGATATATAGAACAATCTATTGGAGGCACCTGTTAAATGTCTTATATCTTTTAGAATGTGTCTTACGCTTCTAGTCGTTCTTGTCTCTTTCTGTCCTTTCTATCCTTTCTTCCCTTTTGTTCTTGCACCTTCTCGTTCTGCCCACTCCTTTTCCCATCCTCACTCTTTCTTCTTGATCTAAAGCTTTTTCACATGCATCTCTTTTGGCAATATTTGCCTTCTTGTATAGTTTGTATGGATTCTGAATATTCTGTCTAGTTCTCGTACATCATGCTTCTTTTTTCTGTAATACTCCAGCCAGCAGCTCTATCATCACCTCAATCAGAGCTTCCTCTTTCTCTTCCACAATATTCTGAAATATCAGAGAATAAGCTGCCTTTTCCATCTCAACAAAGATAACTGTCTCTTCTAATTTTCTATTAGCTTGTGGTAGCTTTTCATCCATTTCGTCCATTTTTTCTCCTGTTTGCTCAGCCCTTATTTCTATTTTCTGTATCCTCTGTTCATTCTTCATTATCATTTGTTGGAAATTCCCTACCTTTTCATCCATCTTATGTATATCCCTCTTCATGTCCCCCATTTCATTTTTGATCTCATCAGGGTATTTTGACATAACTTCCTGACTTTTGGTCATGGCTTCTTGGATCGATAGTAACATCGTTTCTATACTCTGCATGGAGCCTGACTTCTTCAGGCCTAACTAACAGGCCTCAATTGTTAATTAGATGGGATTGATGCCTCCGATGATGTTGCTGATGAGGATGTAGATGAGATTTTCTTTCCTATCTTTGATATGTTCGATGCAGGGGTGGATTTCAATTTTTTTTACCACCTGTTCTGTGGGCGTGGCCTATTTTGTGGCCATGGCTCAGGGGTCATATGACTGGGTGGGCATGGCCAACTTGATGTTATTCACCAGGAGATGCCATGGATTGGGTAAAATTGGTGAAGCCCACTTAACAACGCTCTTGCTTAGCAACCAAAATTTTGGGCTCAATTGTAGTCATAAGTCAAGGACTATCTGTGTCTTCCTCTGCATGGCAGCCTTGTGCTAGTAAACTCCTTTTTCTTTCTGGCAATTTTCCTGTCTGTTAGAGGCACCAAAATAATGCAGACAATGTAAGGTTTCTTGCTGCAGCAGGGGGTTGGACTAGATGACCTCTGAGTAGACTTCTAGACCTAAATTTCTCTGCTGTTTTTCTTTCTTTTCTTTTTACCCTTCCCTCTGTGGGAAGGAATCAACCCCCCCCCAATAAAATATTACTCTCAGAAAGGCTCATTCCACATGCCTGCCAGATAGATAATGAGTCTATATAAAGTTTGGTTCCATTCACAAGCCGGAAATCATCCAAACCCTTTTAGTAATGCAAAGCCCATATTGCACAAACCCCTAAACTTCAAAAACATAGAACCATATAAGAATCCTAGTTTTTATCCAGTTTGTTGTTCAGTTGACCCAGAAACAAAGTGCTGAATGTCACTTTGCAAACTTCCTTTTGAGCTTTTCAATTTAAAGCATGTTTCAATTTAAAGTTTGCAGCATTAAGACTTTTGGATTTCAACTCCCAGAATTCCATGGCCAGCAAAGCAACCTTGGCAACTTTAATACTTGTGGACTTCAACTCTCAGAATTCTACAGCCAGGCATGCTCGGTTCCAATTTAAAGCAACAGCATTTTTTTCTACTTTGCTGAATCCCGGTTAAAAAGTGAGATTCCTTCTTTCTTTTTATTTCTTTTTATTTCTCCCTTCCCTTTCTTCCTCCCTTTCCAAGGTGGCGCAGTGGTTAAATGCAGCACTGCAGGCTACTGCTAGATCAGCAGGTCAGCGGTTCAAATCTCACCGGCTCAGGGTTGACTCAGCCTTCCATCCTTCCGAGGTGGGTAAAATGAGGACCCGGATTGTTGGGGGCAATATGCTGATTCTCTGTAAACCGCTTAGAGAGGCCTGAAAGGCCTATGAAGCAGTATATAAGTCTACTGCTATTGCTATTCCCCTCCTCTTTAATTTTAAAACCTCTTTTCCCTTGCCTGAACTGGGCATGGAAAAAGGGCTTAAAAAAGCTTCTGACAGAGGTTCGGGGGCATGGCCAAACCACCATTACTACCGGACTGGTAGTAAGAGCTTCCTCCATTTCTTCTTACTTCAGCAGTCAAATTTATAGTCCACATTAAATTTATCCACACTGTTACTATTGTAGTCCTTTGGGAGTTGTTTTGCAAATTAAAGTTCATAATCCATCGAAGCGACAAAACCCATCAACCTTCCAAGCTTTCCCCCAAAATAATATCTAGATGGATGTATAGTTTTAAGTTCATCAAGAATATTTCTCTTCTTTTTTCACATTTCCACATTCAAATTGGTTTATGTCCTCTCTGAATATCACAAGAGTCTTTATGGAGTATTTATAAATATTGCATCAGTAAGCAATATTAATAAATATTAATAGTAAGCGTATTCCTAGTAGTCTTTGATTTTTTAAAAAGTTCTTTCAAAATAATTAGTCTAGGCTTTCTTCTAGTTCAGTCTCTGTTTTTTTTTTCCAGTCGCTGTGTTAAAATTTTTGGATATGTCAGTAGCAATGAAAGCTTAGTTGCCGCTACTCTCGTTGAGTGAAAATCCTGCTCCACCCCTTTTTTGAGTCCCACTTTCACAGTTTTCTAGTGCTATATCAGGGTAAATTCATTTGCAGAAGATTAGAAAGTTCTCACTTAGTGTAGCCATGTTGCTCTTTGATTTTTATCTTCCTGTCTCTTACCAAGCTGTCACAGCTTCTGATCAGCCATGATGACCATCGTCTCTCCAGTTGGCTCCAAGGGGCTTCCCGATGTTCTAGCAGATTATCTTAATCCATGCAGTGTTTTGGGCATCCCCTCTACCTTCGCTTTTTCCTCCAGAAATAAAGCTGCTCTAATGTTCATGTTTCATATTTTATTTCTATTCTTAGTATATGGAATGTTATCTATTTGTCTGCTTTTCTCTTTCTTGGTCTCTCTCATTTATATAATTATGAGTGATCTTAAATTATCCAGCCAGAAGAGACCAATCAAATACATACAGCATTTGACATTAACTCTTTTTAAAAACAAAGTCAGAACATCACCCAGAAAATAATATATAACACCAGCACACCAATCAATATAGTAACAAAAACACAGACAATCATTAGCCATAGTCTTTGATTTAATATAAAACCTTATCAGAACATCTCTGGTAACTGTTTATCTGGCCCGGTTTCAGAAATTTTTATTAATGTCATTGATGATTCTCATGTTTTTCAGAATATGACAATTGAGGGATATGGTTATTTCAAATAGTTTGAGTTGTTTTAACAACTTTTTACTCAATTATTATAATTCAAAATTCATATGGAATGAATAAAGATAAGCAACAACACATAAAACATTACTTCAAACTATGTGATTAAATCCTGAATTTAAACTGAACAAAAATAAAGCCCAATATAAGGAACCTTAGTGAGTTTTCATCATCAGATGTTCTTTGGTGTTCAGGTCAGGTCTCAGGATAATAATGTAGCATTTGGGGATAAAGATGCAGCCCAGTAAACCCAAGCTGGAAGCCAGGATGGAGAAGATCTGCACAGCCACCATATATTTCCCCTTGGTGCTCAGGTAGGTGGGGACAAAGGAGATCCAAACACTGCAAAAAACCAACATGCTGAAGGTGATCAGTTTGGCTTCATTGAAGGTCCCTGGCAGCTTTCGAGCCAGAAATGCCACAAAGAAGCAAATGGCAGCCAGGAAACCCATGTAGCCAAGGGCAGAGTAGAACATGGTGACAGAGCCTTCATTGCATTGCAGCAGGATCTGTCCTTGTTGGGAATGAAAGTCAGAATCTGGGAATGGGGCAAAGATTGCCAGCCACATGATACAGATGCATACTTGAATACCAGAGCAGGATAAAACAATAGAGTTGGCCAGACTCTTCCCCAGCCATTTGCTCATGACACTGCCTGGCTTCGTGGCCAAAAATGCAACGACCACCATAATTGTCTTTGCCAGCAAGGAAGAGACGGCAACTGAGAAAATGAAACTGAAGGTGACTTGCCGAAGAAGGCAAGTCACTTTCTTGGGATGACCAATAAACAGAAGGGGGGTCAAGAAAGCAAGCAAGAGGTAGATCAGAAGAATGTAGGTGAGCTCCCGGTTGTTAGCTTTGACTATGGGAGTTTCTCGGTATTTAATGAAGATTCCCAGAATAAAGGCGGTGGTTAGGGACAAAGCAATGGCAAAGAAAGCCAGGATGAATCCCAACAATTCGTCATAGGATAAGAAGCTTATAGTTTTCGGGTCACACTGATCTTGCTTCTTATTGGAATACTGGTCATCTGGACACTTTTCACAATGGGCTGCATCTTGGAAAAAAATGGTTAGTATGTATTTGTTTCTGCAACTGTAGGAGCATGAAAACCACATCAGAAATCAATTACTTTATTTTCACAAAATAACATAATAATTCTGCCCAGGGATATTCATATGACACAACATTAGTTATATTTATCAACAACCTTTTGAAAGGCCGAAGATGAATGTGATTATTACCTCTCAAAACATCTTTCCTAAAACCAAGCCAAACCAAGTCAAAAGATATCAGCAATCTTTCATTATTTATTTTAATGCTCACATCATCATACAAATTTCCTGATAGTGAACAATATTTGAAAAGTTTTCAGATGCCTTCAAGAAATGTAATCAAATACGCCCAAAAAGCAATAAAGAATTTTGATTGAATCCTGATTTTTTGCTATTTTTGGAGCCACCTACTGTACCTTCTTGCACAGAATATGTTCCTTCCATACACAGAGAACAGTCATAGCAGCAAACTGGGGCTCCCTCTCTCACAAGCTTGGTGTAACCCCGAGAGCAACTATCTGTACATCTTGAATAAGGCACCAACTAAACAGAAATAGAAAGATTATTTCAGAGCAATGTATGACTTAGAAGGATTTACTGAAATCAACTGGTTTCCAGAAGCCCAAGAGCCCACCGAGCAAAACTAGTCAAGAAGTAATGGCATGAACTTTAATTACTCTACTTGCAAGGGGCAAATGAAAGGCCATTCTCTTTCTCTATCAATCTCCATTGTAGATCCCAAAACAGATTCATTGCCTTAGCTCCATTACAAAAAGTGTTTCTCCTTATGACATATATGAGAATGTTATAACATATATAGATATAGATACAGATATTTTTCTCCATCTTTGCTTTCTCAGGAAACCTCCAACATCTAACTTTCTCTAGACTCCTTATCTTTCTCTCAAACAACTGACCATTGTATCATCATATGTAATAAAAGGTCGTATTCAGCCGGTTTGGACTGGTTCACCCAAACCGGTAGTGGAAATCATGGGGGAGAATCACCACCCCCGCCCACCTGCCCTGGCTCTATGCCATCCTATTTAGGCACATTTTTGTGGCCGGGTGCATGCGTGCATGCAAAGTGCTAGCACGCAAGGTCAGGCGCATGTATAGAAGGTGAGCCCGCAAAGCGA
The DNA here is from genome assembly GCF_009769535.1 of Thamnophis elegans. NCBI lineage: Eukaryota > Metazoa > Chordata > Lepidosauria > Squamata > Natricidae > Thamnophis > Thamnophis elegans. Next base: position 151,929,563 of record NC_045542.1, on the reverse strand, counting down.
GCAGACACACAAAGGGCAAATTGGTGGTAACAAAATGTGAAACCCACCACTGATGTAAATGACTTTTTAAGCTGCCCTCTTTTCCCTCACCACATTCTTAATGATAACTTTCTCTTATGCAATTCAGTGGGCTAAACCCATCATATTCTGGATTGTCTCTCAGACAACTGATCTTTCGTTTCCCTTGAAGATGTTTCACTTCTCATTCCAGAAGCTTCTTCAGTTCTGATTGAATGGTGGGGTATGGAAGGATTTATAATCCTTGCAGTCATCTGGTTGTTTCTGAAAGTTGTTGAGACCACTTGGAATTTTTCTGTGCCATCAGGGTCACCTGAATAGTGCAAATTGGTGTGGAATCTTCCTACAATTACTGAATCTATATCCTTATAGTAAGTAAGTAAATTTAAGGAAGAAATCTGGACATGGCTTAGCAGTATTAAGCAGTCTACTGCTGTGTGAAGTAAACTTTCAGTCTGTCTGGGCTTGTCTGCTGATATGAAACTAACTTTTTGTGTTTGCCTGTATCTCTCCTGCCTTGTGTTTACTTGGAAGAACCACTTGTTGGTATTGTACATTTATTCATCTATTCCTATGTACATAAAGAAATTAATGAATCCAGCTGAATCAGTTATCTGTGTGTGTTTTCTGGATTTGAATTTGTGCAAAAAATTCTGACAATATCTAATACATTAATCAGGCTTTAAGTTCTCTTATATGGCAGTTATCTCAATTGGCCTCAATAAGAATTATTTTTTTCTGCTCAAAAAGAAATAATTCTTATTAAGATAAATAAAAAAGCAAAATCCCAGCAGCCTCAACTACTTTGTTAAATAATGTTGGCCATTGGATGGTACTTTGATTGACAGAAATCTTGACTTCTGAGGAGGCTTGTCTTTCTACATATCCAATTTTCATCCCCGCTTCTGATTTGTTCAAAAGTGATATCCACTGCATGATATCAAAGGCACCAACAGCAACTTCATTTTCTTCAAAAGAAATACCATCTTTGGAAATATTTTGATGTTGGAAGCTTCTCAGGAACCTATGAAGCTGCAGAAACATAGAAAGCAACATGGCAATTTGAGCCGTTATTAAATGTTATTCTTGCTATTATTCTGGATTTGAGGTACTCTGAATAATTCAACCTCTTCAAACCACCACTACCATCTGAAACATTGATTCTGATATTTCATGGGACGTTTCTTTCAGTCATTCCCCAGGAATTTACACTCTTTTTCAAAAAACTATGTCACATGGACAAGGTCGCCCTACAAAGTGATCTTTTTTTGGGGGGGGGGCTTAATTAATTTTATTCTTGTTTTTATATGGTGTTTTTTTTTAACTTTGTTAAAATGTTTTTATTTTCCATTTTTCATTTTCATACAGTCACATATATACTGTACATAACCGGGGCCATACAACATTAAACAATAATCACAGCAGTTCCTCTTGTCAACAATACCCCCAGAAATATAAATAAAATAAAACTCAAACTCAAACTCAAATAGAAACCCAATATACCTCTTCCGCTCTCCATACACCTCTTTCTTCTGCCCCCTCCAACTTACTATCTTCCCTCCATCATTCCCCTCTACCCTACTTCCCCTCCCCCTCTACCACTCCTCTCTCCCAGTCCACTCCCTCCCTTCCTTCTCACCCTCCCTCCCATCCTCTCTCCCACCCTCTCTACCCCTCTTCCTTCTATCCCACTCCTCCTCCCCTTGGTGTATTTCTATTATATGTCAATGTATTCAGCTTGTCCTATTTTTACGGAGAAAGTAAAGAGAAACAGTATACATGTGAAATTGCATTACGTTGAAATCTAACATATACATTGATCTTAGCTTCTTCCTGTTACACTAACTTTGAACAATTTAAATCATTCCTGATCTTAAGCATAGGCTATCTGTAATTTCTTAGTCCCATATTTGTTTTGTATATAGTCAATCCATTTTTCCCAGTCTCGTTTATATCTTTCATTTGAATGATCTTTCAGATATGCCGATATTTTAGCCATCTCGGCTAAGTTTGTAACTTTCAATGTCTATTCTTGAGTTGTAGGCAAGTCTTCCTTCTTCCAGTATTGCACCACCAACAGCCTTGCCGCCGTTATTAGGTGCAGAACCAAGTTAGTCTCTACCACTGTAAAGTCAGTACATATATCTAGTAAAAATAACTGAGGAGTAAACTTTATCCTTCTTTTAAAGATATTTTGCATAATCCACCATATTTTTATCCAAAATGCCTTAACCTTTTGACAGGTCCACCATATATGAAAATATGTAGCATCGAGAGAATCCATCTGTATTAGTACATTATATATCCTCTTTATATGCATTAAACTTTGATCTCTTATTTGTTTAAACAAATTATCCTCAACTTGGATAAAACCAATTTTTTGATCTATTTTCCACCTGGCCTGTAATTGCCCATACTGGAACCATGTTTGAACTACCTTCTCCTCTTTTAATACCTCTAAAGATTTTAGTTGTAGAACCCCCCTTTCCAAATTGAGAAGCTGTCTGTAGGTAGTTCTATCCTGTTTTTGTGCTATATTCATATTTTCAATTGCGTGTCTAGGAATTGCCCACATGGGTATGTTGTCATTTAATTTATATTGGTATTTTTTCCAGACCCGCAGTAAAGCATTTCTTAAAATATGACTTTTAAAATTCTTATCCAATTTTTTGTTGAATAACAGATAAGCATGCCAACCATATCCCAGATCATGTCCCTCAATATTCAGTATTCTATCATTAATTAAATGAGTCCAATCACTAATTACAGATAGTGCCACTGCATCATAATATAGTTTTAGGTTAGGTAATTTCAAGCCTCCTCTCTCCCGTACATCTTGCATTATTTTCATCTTTACCCTCGGCTTCTTTCCTGCCCATACAAATTTGTTGATACCCTTCTGCCATTCTAAAAGATTCACATCTTTTTAAATTATAGGTAACATTTCCTCATGGAGGAAAAATCCTGCTCCACTCCTTTTTTTGAATCCCATTTTCACAGTTTTCTAGTGCTATATCAGGGTAAATTCATTTGCAGAAGATTAGAGATTTCTCACCCAGGGCAGCCATGTTCCTCTTTGATTTTTATCTTCCTGTCTCTCACCAGCTTTGGGTTGGCCATGATGACCATCTTCTATCCAGTGGGCTCAAAGGGGTTTCCCTATGTCCTATCAGGAGATTGCCTTTCTCCATATAGTCTTTGGGGCTTCCCCTCTACCTTTGCTAACCCCTCTGGGGTTAAAGTTGCTCTGAAGTTCATGTTGATATTTTATCTATTCTTAATATATATAATGTTATCTGTTTCTCTGTTTTTCTCTTTCCTGATCTCTCCCATGTATCTATCTATCTCATTTATCTAACTATGAGTGATCTAATATTATCCAGCCATAAGAGATCATTCAAATACATACAGTATTTGAAATAAACTATTTTTGAAACAAAGTCAGAACATCATCAAAGAAAATAATATACAACACCAGCACACCAATACATAGTAACAAAAACCACATACCATTATTAGCAATAGTCTTTGATTTAATATAAAACCTTATCACAACATCTCTGGTAACTGTTTATCTGGCCAGGTTTCAGAAATTTTTATTAATGTCATTGATGATTGTTATGTTTTTCAGATTATGACAATTGAAGGATATGGTTATTTCAAATAGTTTGAGTTGTTTTAATAAATTTTTACTCAGTTATTATAATTAAAAATGTATATGGAATGAAGAAATATAAGCAACAACACATAAAAAATTACTTCAAAGTATGTGATTTTATACTGCATGTAAACTGAACAAAAATAAAAAACAATATAAGGAGCCTTAGTGAGTTTTCATCATCAGATGTTCTTTGGTGTTCAGGGCAGGTCTCAGGATAATAATGTAGCATTTGGGGATAAAGATGCAGCCCAGTAAACCCAAGCTGGAGGCCAGGATGGAGAAGATCTGCACAGCCAACATATATTTCCCCTTGGTGCTCAGGTAGGTGGGGACAAAGGAGATCCAAACACTGCAAAAAACCAACATGCTGAAGGTGATCAGTTTGGCTTCATTGAAGGTCCCTGGCAGCTTTCGAGCCAGAAATGCCACAAAGAAGCAAATGGCAGCCAGGAAACCCATGTAGCCAAGAGCAGAGTAGAACATGGTGACAGAGCCTTCATTGCATTGCAGCAGGATCTGTCCTGGTTGGGAATGAAAGTCAGAATCTGGGAATGGGGGAAAGATTCCCAGCCATATGATACAGATGCATACTTGAATACCAGAGCAGGATAAAACAATAGAGTTGGCCAGACTCTTCCCCAGCCATTTCCTCATGACACTGCCTGGCTTCGTGGCCAAAAATGCAACTACCACCATAATAGTCTTTGCCAGCAAGGAAGAGACAGCAAGTGAGAAAATGAAACTGAAGGTGACTTGCCTAAGAAGGCAAGTCACTTTCTTGGGATGACCAATAAATAGAAGGGGGGTCAAGAAAGCAAGCAAGAGGGAGATCAGAAGAATGTAGGTGAGGTCCCGGTTGTTAGCTTTGACTATGGGAGTTTCTTGGTATTTAATGAAGATCCCCAGAATAAAGGCGGTGGGTAGAGTCAAAGCAATGGCAAAGAAAGCCAGGATGAATCCCAACAATTCGTCATAAGATAAGAAGCTTATGGTTTTGGGGACACACTGATCTCGGTTCTTATTGGAATACTTGTCATCTGGACACTTTTCACAATGGGCTGCATCTGGAAAAAAATGGTTAGCATGTATCTGTTTCTGCAACTGTAGGAGCATGAAAACTACATCAGAAATTAATTACTTCATTTTCAAGAAATAACATAATATTTCTGCCCAGGGATATCCACAATATACAACATTAGTTAAAATTATCTACACTGTTTTGAAAGGCTGAAGATGAATGTGATTATCAGCTCTCAAATCTTATCCTCTTTCCTAAAACCAAACAAGAAAGTAACAAGTCAAATGCTCACATTATCATACAAAATTTGGTCTCTTTGAAAGATTTGGGAATGCTTTAAGGAAGTTTATGTTTTTCTTGCTTCTTTATCCAACATTCCCCCAAAACAATAGAGAATATTTATTATATCCTGATTGTTTAAATGCTTTTTGGAGCCATCTACTGTACCTTCTTGCACAGAGTATGTTCCTTCCATACACAGAGAACAGTCGTAGCAGCAAACTGGGGCTCCCTCTCTCACAAGCTTGGTGTAACCCAGGGAACAACTTTCTGTACATCTTGAATAAGGCACCATCTAAACATATTTCAGGGAAATGTATGAATTCGAAGGGTTTATTGAAATCAACTGCTTCCAGAAGGCCAGAAGCACATTGAGCAATATATATATATATATATATATATATATATATATATATATATATATATATATATATATATATATATATATATATATATATATATATATATATATATATATATATATATATATATATATATATATATATATATATATATATATATACCACCCCTGCCCAACTGCCTTGGCTCTATGCCATACTATTTAGGCACGTTTTTGTGGCCCGGCACATGAACGCAAGCAAAGTGCTAGCGTGCAAGGCCAGGTGCATGCATGGAAGGGGCGCCCAGGAAGCAAGCAGACACGTGTAGGGCAAATTGGTGGTAACAAAATGTGAAACCCACCACTGATGTAAATGGCTTTTTAAGCTGCCCTCATTTCCCTCACCACATTGTTAATGATATCTTTCTTTTATGCAATTCAGTGGACTAAACCCTTCATATTCTGGATTGTCTCCCAGATAACTGATCTTTGCTTTCCCTTGAAGACGTGTAGCTTCTCAGTTCCAGGAGCTTCTTCAGTTCTGACTGAATGGTGGAGTATGGAAGGATTTATATTCCTTGCAGTCATCTGGTGGTTTCTCAAAGTTGTTGAGGGCACTCGGAATTTATCTCCGCCATCAGGGTCACGTGAATAGTGCAAATGGGTGTGGAACCTTCCTGCAATTGCTGAATTTGTATCCTTATAGTAAGCAAGTAAACTTAAGTAAGAAATCTGGGCATGGCTTAGCAGTATTAAACAGTCTGCTGCTCTGTGAAGTAAACTATCAGTCTATCTGGGCTTCTCTGCTGATATGAAACTAACTGCTTGTGTTTGCCTGTAACTCTCCTGCCTTGTGATTACTTGGAAGAACCACCTGTTGGTATTGTACATTTATTCATCTATTCTTACATATATAAAGAAATTAATGATCCGGCTAAATCGGTTATCTGTTTGTGCTTTCTGGATATGAATTTGTGCAACAAAATCTGACAATATCTAATAAATTAATGAGGCTTTCTCTTATTTGGAAGTTATCTCAATTGTCCTCAATAAGTATTATTTCTTATTGAGCAGAAAAAAATACACATATGGAGATAAATAGAAGAGCAAAATCCCAGCATCCTCAACTACTTTGTTAAATAATGTTGGCCATTGGATGGCACTTTGATTGACAGAAATCTTGACTTCCAAGGAGGCTTGTCTTTCTACATTCCCAATTTTCACCCCCGCATCTGATTTGTTCAAAAGTGATGTCCACTGCATGATATCAAAGCCACCAACAGGAATTCCATTTTCTTCCAAAGAAATCCCATCTCTGGAAATATTATGATATTGGAAGTTTCTCAGGAACCTATGAAGCTGCAGAAATATAGAAAAAACCATGACAATTTGAGCCTTTTTTCAATGTGATTCTTGCTATTATTCTGGATTGGAGATACTCTGAATAATTCAACCTCTTCAAACCACCACTGCCATCTGAAATATTGATTCAGTATTTCATGGAAAGTTTTTTTTCAGTTATTCCCCAGCAATTTACAGATCTTTTTCAAAAAAAAACTATGTCACATGGTCAAGCTCGCCCTACAAAGTGACATGTTGGGCAAAAAGGACCTCATACACGACTCTCACTCCATCAACGACCAAGGACAACTCATCTCAAATGATCTAAGCCCCAGAGCTCACTGTAACAGAATTGCCAAAAGGTATTAAGAGTTGTTAATCTAATTTTGCGAAGCTTCTTCTCCGGTAACATTGTACTGCAAACTACGGCATACAAAACCTTTGCCAGACTAATTCTCAAATACGGCTCGTCTGCCTCTACACTCTAAATCAGACATTAATACGATTGAGCAGGTCCAGAGGTATTTCACGAGAAGACAACTCTACTACTCAACTCAAAATAGAATCCCTAGAATAGACTTGAAATTTTGGCCTTGGATAATCTGGAACTGCACCAGCAGCAGCCAGAACTAAGCATAGCAGACAAAATTGTTGGCTACAACATCTTACCTGTCAACAACATCTTAAACTTGAACCTCAACAATACACAGGCAAGCAATCGATACAAACTCAAGGTAAACTGCTCCAAATTCAATTGCAGAAAATACAACTTCAGCAACAGAGTGGTCACCACCTGGAATGCTCTACCCGACTCCGTTGTTACATCCACAAACTTTCACAGTCTCAATCTTAAACCTTCTACCATGGAACTCACCCCATTCCTAAGAGGTCCGTAAAGGGGGCATGCATAAACGCACAAGCATGCCTACCATCCCTGTCCTACTGTCCCCATTTATTTATATTATGATACGAGACGATATGATACGATACGATAGCAGAATTGGAAGGGACCTTGGAGGTCTTCTAGTCTAACTCGCTGGCTAGGCAGGAAATCCTACACCATTTCAGACAAATGGCTATCCAACATCATCTTAAAGACTTGCAGTGTTGGGGCATTCACAACTTCTGGAGGCAAGCTGTTCCACTGATTAATTGTTCTAACTGTCAGGAAATTTCTTTTCAGTTCTAAGTTGCTTCTCTCCTTGATTAGTTTCCACTCATTGCTTCTTGTTCTACACTCAGGTGCCTTGGAGAATAGTTTGACTCCCTCTTCTTTCTGGCAACCCCTGAGACATTGGAAGACTGCTATCATGTCTCCCCTAGTCCTCCTTTTCATTAAACTAGACATACCCAGTTCCTGCAACTGTTCTTCATATATTTTAGTCTCCAATCCCCTAATCAACTTTGTTGCTCTTCTCTGATCTCTTTCCAGAGTCTTCACATCTTTTCTTCAGCATGGCGACCAGAACTGAATGCAGTATTCAGTGTGGCCTTACCAAGGCATTATCAAGTGGTATTAGCACTTCACGTGATCTTGATTCTATCCATTTCCTTCGTCCATGTGCAGGTTCATATTTATATTGCTATCTTGTACATGTTTGACAAACTAATATGTAAGTAAGTAAGTAAGTAAGTAAGTAAGTAAGTAAGTAAGTAAGTAAGTAAATAAATAAATAAATAAATAAATAAATAAGTAAAGAAGTATGTAAGCAAGCAGGCAAGCAAATAAGAAAGTAAATAAATAAATAAATAAATAAATAAATAAATAAAACATTCTTGAAAACATGGAATAGGTAACACCACCATTAGGTGGTTTTATAATTGGCTGACAAATTACATTCAACATGTAGTCCTCTGGGGAACCTCATCCACTTGGAGGGAAGTAAGCTATGGGGTACCCCAAGCTTCCATTTTAGGCTCAGCACTCTTCAATATCTTCAAAAAAGATCTAGGTGAGGGAATTGAAGGGGAACTCATCAAATTTGCATACAACACTAAACTGGCAGAAATAGACAACACCCCAGAAGACACGCTCAGGATCCAAAAAGAATAATATAAAAATAACATATTGAAATATTGAATAATTAAATAATGGAAGATTATAACCTAATATAAATATGTTCATTATTATGGGAACAATATAAGTTTGTGAAATGTAACAAATATGATTATCAATATTCTATTGGTAGTAAAAGGAATGATACCGAGAACATGATTATTGGCATAAAAATAAAGTATTGAATTATTGAATAACTAAATAATGAAAGATTATAATTCAACAAAATATGTGTATTATTACCAGAACTTTATATGATTGCCCACTGTAGTAACTATGATGAATATTATTTTATTTGTACCAAAATGTAAGACACTCAGGTGCCACCCTGTTCACACATTGATATGTTTGTAATAAATTAAAACATAAAAAACATGGGGGGAAAATTAGAGTCAGTTTAATGTCAGGGTTCCAAGTAATATGTCTGTCAGGTCTACAATTATATTCCTTTTAGAATTTTGGCCTGCCACACTTTCTCTTATTTCATTATGCTGTTTCATTAGTATAGTTGATGGGAGGGGGAATAGACAGGAGTAGGATTGTGGAATGTATTGTTTTCATTCTTTTCTAGAAGCCAAGGTCATCTTTTGTCTTCGCACTTTTACACCTGACAGGAAGCAGCTGGGTGGAGATGACAGCGTGGAAGAAGAAGATTGGACCATGTGATGGATTTGTGGGTGTGGGGACAAGATCATGGACATTAACTGGGTGGAATTCTGATGTCATTTCCAGAATTGGGATTAACACAGATGTGCTAAGATGTCTGCTTCATTAAATTGGAACTTTAAGGATCGTTTTGCCTTGGACTCTGATTTAATTCTACATGATGCTTGGAACGCTGACAATGCCCATATTGCGGAATTGGAAATGTAGAATCAATGGAATCTCAAAGGAGAAGACTTACCTGCCATGGCTTTACAATCTGGGGAGATTGATGGTATCCAGGCCGCATTCTCCTCTTACTACATTGGGAGGAAGAGGCAGCATTGAGGACCCAGGCCACAACTTGAATTATTTGGGAAATACTGGAGGAATCCTGAGACAGGATTCTTGCAATCACATCATGGGGTGGGAATTCCCAGTTGTCTTTTTCTCTGCATTTTTTCCAAACTTTCTTAGCTAACAGAGGACTTGAATAGAAACATTGGAATGCTTCCTTTCCATATGATATGACCATAGATGCATAAGATTTATAGTCATAATGCTGAGTTCTTTTCTTTCTCTGGATGAGGAAGGAAAACAAAGCATGTTTATTTTGGAGATCAACCCAGAGATCAAAAATACCTACACTGAAAGCTGTCAAAGTTGTTGCAATCCACACCCTTCCCACAGTCGATGTATTAGTCATATCAAATGTTTGTATTATTGCTGCTAACGTTCCTGAGGCTTGAAAGTCCAGTTGGCATACTATAATTTTTATTTGACTCTTCATAAGAGAAATGAACATTTTCCTCTTCTCTTGGAGAACAGGATCCCCTGCACTTGTCTGCATATTTGCTTCTGGGACGGTTCCTGAGAGGACAATGCAAATCCCATTTTTTAGAGATAAAACTTCCAAACATCTTTTGAATTTTTCTCCTTTTTCATTGTCCTGAGAAAGGAGGCCGATCCACGTCCATTGGAAATGCAGGAGAAGCTGGACAATGGCTGAGTAAGGAGGTTCTTGGTTTGGGGTCAACCGATATGAAAAAGGAAAATGATGATTTTGCTCAGTCATTTGGTTGATGGCACTGTAGTTGATCTAAAGATAAAAGAGAAGGTATTGGTAGTTTGTGCCAGTTTTAATGATAAAAGTCAGATGGTAAATCCAAGGGCGTTTTCCCCCGGCTGAGAGAAGTTTCAAACAATAACTTCATGAACTTTGCTAGTTCGCTTGATGTCCTGTATTTTTGCCTTGTGTGCTCCTTTTGAAACCAGGGAGCTCTGAATTATCTATGGGTAAGGTTCATGGGTGTTCCTCATAGAGCACACCCTCCTGGTCACATTATAACTCACCCATTCACTCAGTCCATTAGTCAATCAGAATAGAGCTGGTGAGTCTTCTAGGCAATCAGGAGACCTTATACCAGGGGTATCAAACTCCAGACCCAGATCTGGCATGCAGGGTGCTTAGACATGGCCCGTGGGGCTGCCCTGAAAATAGCCCACAGTGCCTCTGCCAGCAAAAAGGGAGCTAGAGCATGCCTCCCCCCATTGAGCTCTGTTTTCACTGGTAGAGGATTGCAGTAGGCTATCTCAGCTGAAAATGGAGCTTGGAAGCCCATTTTTGCTGGCAGAGCATTTGGGCTACCATAGGCGCCCCCTGACACACGTGATATCATGCTGGCCACATCCACCTTGGCCTCACCTCACCCCAAAAGTAAAACACAATCCTGATGCAGCCTTTAATAAAATTGAGTGACACCTCTGCTCTAGTCCTCAAGCAGGAGACCCAATACCATTTCAGACAAATGACTTTCCAGTCTCTTTTTGAAAAACTCCAGTGATGAAATTGTTTTATTGTTTTCATTCATATAATTGATTTCAAATATTTCTATACAAACTCTTTAATTGGCCGAATTTCCTTCAGACATTTGAAATGCAGAAGTCAGTCTAATAATCTCTCTTTTAAGCAGACCGAGTTACTGTGGAGACCCAGGGCAGGATGTGTGTTTGGGGGGGGAAGCATATGGGCAGATGGGCGGAGCCCCCAGCCATCACCACTACCAGTTCACCCGATCTGGGGTGAACCGGCAGAAACCCACCTCTGCTGTTTCCTGCATATAAGTTAAATAGGCAGGGCGACTGTATGCAGCCTTGCTGAACTCTTTTTTGAACCAATCAGTGGTTCCATATTCGGTTCTCACTTTTGCTTCTTGACCTGCATATAGTTTCTCCAGAGACAAATAAGATGGTCTGGTACTCCCATTTCTTTAAGAACTTGCCACAGTTTGTTGTGATCCACACAATCAAAGACTTTAGCATAGTGAATGAAACAGAAGGACATGTTTTTTCTGAAACTCCCAAGCTTTCTCCATGATCCAGCTTATGTTGGCAATTTGAACTCTAGTTCCTCTGCCCCTTTGAAATCCTGCCTTTACTTTGCTAGCATGTGAAATGAGTGTAATGGTGCAGTAGTTTGAACATTATTTGCCCTTCTTTGGGACTGGAATGTAAACTGACCATTTCCAATCCTATGGTCACCGTTGAGTTTTCCAAATTTGCTGGCAGAATGAGTGTAGCACTTTTACTGCATCATTTTTAAGATTTTGAATATCTCAGCTGCAATACTATCACCTCCACTATCTTTGTTGTTGCTCAGACTTCCTAAGACCCATTTGACTTCATATTCTAAAATGTCTGGCTCGAGGTCAGTGATCACCCCATTGAATTGAATTGAATTGAATTGAATTGAATTGAATTGAATTGAATTGATTTTATTTGTAGGCCGCCCTTTTCCCTGAGGGGACTCAGGGCGGCTCACAGAAAACCAGGGAGGGGGGAATACAGCACTAAGACGACAACACATAATAAAATAATAAGCAACATGCATACAACATTCGGGCGGGGTAATGGTCCTTATCCCCAGGCCTGACGGGTGAGCCAGTTCTTCAAGGCTGTGCGGAAGGCCTGGACGGTGGAGAGGGTACGAATCTCTACGGGGAGCTCGTTCCAAAGGGTCGGGGCCGCTGCTGAGAAGGCCCTCCTCCTTGTGGTTGCCAGCCGACATTGGCTGGCCGATGGAATGCGGAGGAGGCCTAACCTATGAGATCTTATAGGTCGTAGGGAGGTAATTGGCAGAAGGCGGTCTCTCAAGTATCCAGATCCACTGCCATGTAGGGCTTTATGGGTGATCAATAGCACCTTGAAGCGCATCCGGAGATCGACAGGTAGCCAGCGCAGCTCGCGGAGGATAGGTGTAATGCGGGTGAATCGGGGTGCACCCGCGATCACTCGCGCGGCTGCGTTCTGCACTAGCTGAAGTCGCCGGATGCTCCTCAAGGGCAGCCCCATGTAGAGCACGTTGCAGTATTCCAGCCTAGAAATCACGAGGGCCCGAGTGACTGTTGTGAGGGCCTCCCGGTTCAGGTAGGGTCGCAACTGGCGCACCAGGCGTACCTGGGCGAATGCCCCCCTGGTCACAGCCGCTATATGATGGTCGAATGACAGCTGTGAGTCCAGGAGGACTCCCAAGTTGCGAACCCTCTCTGAGGGGTGTAAAATTTGACCCCCCAGCCTGAGTGTTGGATTAATGGCCAAATTTTTGGGAGGAAAACACAACAGCCACTCGGTCTTTTCTGGGTTGAGCACAAGCTTGTTAATCCTCATCCAGTCCATGACGGCTTCAAGCCCCCGGTCCATTACGTCAACCGCTTCATTGATTTGGCACGGGGCGGACAGATACAATTGAGTATCGTCCGCGTATTGATGGTATCTAATCCCGTGCCTACGGATGATCTCTCCCAGCGGTTTCATGTAAATGTTAAATAGTAGGGGGGATAAGACCGAACCCTGCGGCACCCCATATTTCAGGGGCCTTGGGGACGATCTTTGCCCTCCCACTAACACCGACTGCGACCTGTCCGAGAGGTAGGAGGAGAACCACCGTAACACGGTGCCTCCCACTCCCACCTCCCGCAGTCTTCGCAGAAGGATACCATGGTCGATGGTATCGAAAGCCGCTGAAAGGTCGAGGAGGACCAGGATGGAGGGGTGCCCTTCATCTCTGGCTCTCCAAAGATCATCCATCAATGCGACCAAGGCGGTTTCAGTGCTGTAACCGGGTCTGAAGCCTGACTGGAAGGGGTCTAGGTAGTCTGCTTCCTCCAAGGACCGTTGGAGCTGGAAGGCCACCACCTTCTCAACAACCTTCCCCAGAAAGGGGAGGTTGGAGACCGGGCGGTAGTTGTTAAGGACAGCTGGATCTAGGGATGGCTTCTTCAGGAGGGGTCTCACCACCGCCGCCTTCAGTGCGGCGGGGAAGTTCCCCTCCCGAAGAGAGGCGGTTACAACCGCCTGGATCCAGCCTCGTGTCACCTCACTGCAGTTAGAAACCAGCCATGAGGGACACGGATCCAGGGCACAGGTGGAGGAACTCACAGCTCTCATGGCCTTGTCCACATCCCCGGGGATAACCTCCTGAAACTCAACCCAGAGCTGTTGAACTTGGTCCCCCTGAGTCTCGGCTGGAACTGCGGGTGTGGAGTCCAAGTCCGTCCGAAACCGAGCAATTTTGTCCGCTAAGAATTGGGCATATTCTTCAGCTCTGCCCTGCAAGGGTTCCCCTGCCTCCCTTTTGTTCAATAGGGAGCGGGTTATCCTGAACAGGGCGGCTGGGCGGGACTCAGCGGATGCGACCAGGGAGGCTATGTGTGATCTTTTAGCTGCCCTAAGTGCCCTAGTATATTCCCTGGTGCAGGTGGTTACCATTGCTCGGTTCGATGCGGACTTGTCGGACCTCCAACGGTGCTCTAGGCATCTCCTCCGGCGCTTCATCTCCCGGAGTTCCTCGGTGAACCAAGGGGGTCTCCGGGATCCGCCGCCTCGGAGGGGCCGCAGTGGCGCAATCCGGTCGAGGGCCTCTGACGCTGCCGAGTGCCACGCAGCAGCCAGAGTTTCTGCCGGACTGTGGGCGAGAGTATCAGGAATAACCCCAAGCTCTGTCTGGAACCTTACTGGCTCCATAAGACGCCTGGGGCGGAACCACCTGGTCGGTTCCTCCTCCCTACAGTGGGGGTTTGGCCTCCGGAAGTCGAGCCTCAGTAGGTAATGGTCTGACCACGACAGGGGTATGATGTCACTCCCCCTCAGACCAAGATCACACATCCACTGCTCCGAGAGAAATACGAGGTCAAGCGTGTGTCCCGCTGAATGGGTTGGGCCTCGGATTACTTGAGTCAAGCCCATGGCTGTCATGGAAGCCATGAACTCCTGCGCCCCATCAGAGTTTTCACCGAGCGACGGCAAATTAAAGTCCCCCAGGACCATCAGCCTAGGGAACTCAATTGCCAGCTCGGCTACTGACTCGAGGAGCGAGGGGAGGGCTGCTGCAACGCTGTTGGGAGGCAGGTACGTTAGCAGCAAACCCACTTGACCCTTGAGGTCCAACTTTAACAGCAAAGACTCACACCCGACAATCTCCGGAGCAGGGACCCTACGAGGAACTAACGACTCCCGGATAACAACGGCCACACCCCCACCCCTTCCCTGGGCTCTCGGCTGATGTAGCACCTGAAATCCTTCTGGGCACAGTTCTACAAGGGGGACTCCTCCCTCTGGGCCCAGCCAGGTCTCAGTAATACATGCCAGGTCTGCCCTCTCGTCTAAAATTAAGTCCCGGACGAGAGGTGCTTTATGTACAACAGACCTGGCATTTAGCGACAACAGCCTGAGACCAGGGTCCTGATTACTTGCGCCATCTGGTCTCGGAGTGGGGCTCCTAGGGCCGGAAGGAGGGATCTCTGTGATGTAGCGAACCCTCCTTCCCCGGTAATGGCCTGCCCTAGAGTCCCCGCCGTATCTGCCCCTCCCTGTCACGACCGCAATACCCCGACCCTCTCCCGTGTCTTTAGTCCCCTCAACCACCCCCATAGCCCCCGCAATTCCCGGCAGGTCCTCCGAATCAAGCACACTCATTTATACACTCAAGCAGTCCCCACGTAATAATTAAAACACATAAAAATACAAGAATCATAGGGTAATAAAAGTGGGATCATCCAATTCACACATACAATCACATGCACTCACCATACCATTTAAAAGTTTGCGCAATGTGCGTAGATCTTGTAAAAAAGTATATCTAGAAGGGGAAGTAGCCTTTCTTCCCTTCTTATGTAGTTGGGAAGATCCCAAAAGTCCAGGCGACTAAAAGAAATCGTCAAAGATGTTAAAGTCCGATTTGTCAATAATGTCAGTAGAGGCAGAGTCTGGGTAATTAAGATGGTTGCCCTGGGACGATGAGGGGTAGTGTTAACCAGATGGATACAGTTAGTTCGTACGTGAAGAAGCCCAACAGATGTAATTATAGATGTAATTATAGGAGGGGTGGGTAGGTGGTAATTAAAGAGATGGTAAAGATGGTAAAGATGGTAAAAATGATGAAACCAGCCAAAAGATGGAGGAAGTGTCGGTAATGGCCACTGGAGGGAGTCAGAGGCCCACATATGCTGCCTTTCCGGAGCAATGGTGTCCAATGCAAGATGATCCGGTGGACGATTTTGCCTAACGTGGCCCTCCTGAGGCAGCAGCAGCAACAGGTGGTACCCAACACAACAAAGGGCTTGTCGTTGAAATCCTGGGATCACAGTCCAGGTGGATAGATGATAAATAAAACGTTGCAGAGCCCAGTGAAAGCAGCGGCAAAACACAAAGGGGATGCCGTGCCAAGGGGAAAGAAAGCAATCAGCAGGGCCGCAGTACAAAGCAACAAAGTTGCGGTGGGGGTAAAGAGCTAGTCCTCCAGTCCAAGCAGGCACTTCCATACAGCTCCCTGCCCTCTGTTCAGGGCACAAATCAAGCCTCCCAAGGTAGCGGGGCAGCCTCTTGAGACAGCGGGGCCAAAGCCACCGCCATTCGTACAACGCCGCCACCGCCGCCGCCCAGCTGTTCGAAAGGGAGCAGTCAATAGGACCGTAGTGCAAAGCACCTGGGTTGCGGTGAGGGTAGAGAGTCAGTCCCCCAATCCAAACAGGCACTTCAAGGCATGAATCAAGCCTCCCAGGGTAGCGGGGCAGCCTCCTGAGGCAGCGGGGCCGAAGCCGCCGCCGCAACGCCGCCACCGCCGCCGCCCAGCTGTTCGAACGAAAAATCACCAGGGGAGGTAACGCCGTCCAGGAGCCACCTAAAGGCAGCCCCCTCCTCAAATAATTACCTCCCCGGGAAGCCTGAATGTTGATCACTTGCAAGGACCCCTCCGTTGTCATGTTCGGGGTCCTGGTCGTCTGGAATTTATCGCTATTATTTTTCAATAACCGGAGCGTTGGAGCTCGGCGGCCATTCCCATTCTCACGCAACCACGCATAATTGTGGTTATCAGGGATGTTAAGCTCATTCTTCTTTGGTTCTTCTGTGTAATTTTGTCACCTCTTCTTAACCTCTTCTGCCTCTGTTGGGTCCCTGCCATTTTGGTCCTTTATCATGCCCATCTTTGTATGAAATATTCCCTTCATATTTCCAACTTTCTTGATGAGATCTCTTGTCCTCCCTATTTTATTGGTTTTTTTTCTATTTCTTTGCACTGTTCATTTAAGAAGGCTTTCTTGTCACTTCTAGCTATTCTCTGGAATTCTGCATTCAATTGGGTGTATCTTCCTCTTTCTCCCTTGCCTTTCACTGCCTTTCTTTCCTCAATTATTTGTAAAGCTTCCTCAGGCAGTCATTTTGCTTTCCAGCATTTCTTTTTCTATTGGATGGTTTTAATTGCCACCTCTTGTACAACGTTGTGAACCTCCATCCATAGATCTAAGAAATCAGATCTAATTTCTTAAATCTATTTGTCACCTCTACTGTATATTCATAAGGGATATGTTTCGGTTCATACCTGAGCGGCTTTGTGTTTTTCCCTATCTTCTTCATTTTAAGCCCACATTTTGCAACAAGAAGCTCATGATCTGAGCCACAGTCAGCTCCTGGTCTTATGTTTAATGTCTGCATAGCATTTCTCCATCTTTGGCTGCAGAGCACATAATCAATCTGATTTCTGTGTTGACAATCTGGTGATGTCCAAGTGTAGAGTCATCTCTTGGGTTGTTGGAAAAGAGTGTTTGCTATGACCATCATATATTCTTTACAAAATTCTACCACCCTGTGACTTGCATCATTTTCTACTCCAAAGCCAAACTTGCCTGTTATTCCAGTTATGTTTTGCCTTTCTACTTTAGCATTCCAATCCCCCATGATGTCATTTTTGGTGCTATAAGGTGTTGTAGTGCTTCATAGGTCAACTTCATCCACTTCAGCACCAGTTGTTTGGACGTAGACATGGACTGCTGTGACCTTTAATGGTTTCCCTTGGATTCAAATTGAGATCATTCTGTCATTTTATGGATTGTATCCCAGTATTGCTTTTTCTACCCTTTTATTGACTATGACGGCTATTCCATTTCTACTGAGGGATTCTTGCCCACAGCAGTATACCTGTTGATCATCTGAATTAAATTTACCCATTCATGTCCATTTTAGTTCGCTGATTCCTAAGATCTCGATGTTTAGTCTCGTCATCTGTTGTTTGACCACATCCAGCTTGCCTTAATCCATGGATCTTACATTCCAGGTTCCTATGGAGTGTTGATCTTTACAGCACTGGACTTTCCTTTCACCACCAGATACATCCACAGCTGAACATCCTTTCAGCTTTGACCAAACAGCTTCACTCTTTCTGGCACTACTAGAATTAGTCCTCTGCTCTTCTCCAGTAGCATACTGGACACCTTTTGACATGAAGGGCTCATCTTCCAGAGTCGTATCTTTTTGCCTTTTGTTATGGTCCATGGAGTTTTCATGGCAAAGATACTGGAGTGGATTGCCATTTCCATCTCCAGTGGATCACGTCTTGTTAGATCTCTCTGCTATGAGTTGTCTATCTTGGTTGGCTATGCATGGCCTAGCTCATAGCTTCATTGAGCTGTTCAAGCCGCTTCGTCACGTCAAGGGAGTAATTCATGAAAGGAATATATACATATAATATGTCTCTGTGTGTGAACATACAGTGGTAAGGTGCAACCAGTTTAACAAACGGTTCTGTGAGCATGCGATTGCGTCCATGTGCAGTGTTCAAAATACACCAATTTCAAGCTCTGCAGCTCACCTTCTAGGGAAACCCCAGTAAGTAAAACACCTGAGTCACAGAAATCCTCTGTGCCGTGTGAATCAGCTGAGCTGAAAAATGCAGAAATTTAGGACAGGATAGGGCAGGTGCGGGTGAGGCAAACTGATCACAAGAACTACATAACTACATATGTATGCACAAACACACACACACACACTCACATACTTTGTGATTTAAAAATTCTTTCAGCTCTTCTAATATTTACTCTCTGACTTTCAATTTATTTGGACAAATATGTACAAGTGCTGCCTTCTAGGCAAATCTGAAAAATTTACAACTTGGAATTAATTCCATTTGCCTTTATACCTGTGGAATTTTATAGATGCTCATGACATTAGATATATGATCAAAGAGTTCGGAATCCATCTCTTCAAGAACTGCCAGCAGGTTCTTTTGTCTTCCACAACTGTAGTTTGGGACATTCTCCTGTCCTGTAGACAGCACATCCAGCATGGCCTCATATGTCATTCTTGCACTGAAAAAGTTCTGATAGATGTTGTAGCCTAGGGTGATGTTGGGTAAGAGCCAAGGATTCCGGTTGACTTCATGAACAGCCAACAAGAAGGGCAGAATATGGTAGAAGTTGTTTTCACTGCAACATAAGAAATTTCATCATCTTTCTTTTTTTTTTTTTTTTGCTCTATATCAACGATTTCTGTGATCAACTTAAAAGCAATTGTGTTCCTTTTGCCGATGATATAAATTTATTCAATTTTACAGATAATTCTGTTGCTTTTTGAAAGGTGATCTCGACTACGTGTCTGAATGGTCATCTATTTGGCAACTTCCTATTTTGATTAATAAATGCTCTGTCTTACCTATTGGTAAATGTAATCAAAATGTCAAGTATAAGCTAGGTGGCATTGATCTAGCAGATTACGCTCACTTTGTCAAGGACTTAGGTGTTCTTATCACTGATGATTTATGCTTCAAAGCTCACTGTATCAGCATTGATAAAAAAGCATTAAGAGTTGTAAACTTAATTTTGCAAAAGTTTTTTTAAAGCATAGATTCACAAAGAACGTTGTTTTCACTTTTCTCTGATTAGAAATATACTTCAAAGGGACATCTGTGTGCTTCCCTTCTTATAACTCTCTGTAGCCAAGCAGTAAAACCTTGTATTGCCAAGTCAAAACAATCCATACAGAAAAAAGGGGTTCCATTTTCAATACACAAAACTCCAATCAACAAATCCTCCCAGCCTCTGAGCAGCGTTAATACTGTTGAAAATCTAATTTCCTTTTGGAACTTTGTTGTATTTCAAGTTAGAAAAACGAGTCCAATCTTTAAATGAATTAGAAAAATACCCACAGCAATGAAAGAGGAAAACTTTAGTCCATAGTTTACAGTGAACAATAAAGGAAAAAAATAGAAGAAGAAAACTTAATCCATCCATTTCAAAAGGCTTGCATAAATTCCATCCATAAAAACAGCATTTAAAAAGTAAGATAACCTCTGTCCAAAACCATTCCAAATTTAATCCTGCTGCTTGATTCTTCTACTCTCTAATTTAGATTAATTTCAACATCTTTTTTTGCTCCATATCAACGATTTATATGACCAACTTAAAAGCAATTACGTTCTTTTTACCGATCACATAAAATTATTCAATTCTACAGATAATTCTATTGTTTTGCAAAGTGATTTCGACTATGTGTCTGAATGGTGATCTATTTGGCAACTTCAAATTTTGATTAATAAATGCTCTGTCTTTATTGGTAAACGTAATCAGAATGTGAAGTATAAGCTAAGTGGCATTGATCTAGTAGATGACATTCACTTTGTGAAGGACTTAGGTGTACTTATCGCTGACTATTTATGCTCCAAAGCTCAGTTTATCAGCATTGCTAAAAAAAGTATGAAGAGTGGTAAATTTTGCAAAGCTTTTTTTCTGGAAATATTGTATTGCTAATTAGAGCTTATAAGACTTATTCTAGATCAATTATAGAGTTTTGTTCAACTGTTTGGAATCCCCACCATATGTCTCACATCAGTAAAATCAAGTGGGTTCAGAAGTACTTCACGAGAAAAGTCTTGCACACTTCTGTACACAATAGAATTCCTTATGCTACTAAGCTTGAAATTCTCGCTTTGGATAACTTAGAACTGTGTCGCTTGCAGTCAGGCCTAGGTATTGGTATATAAAGGAACTTTTACAAGATCATCATGTTCCCCAGGAGCCTTTCCTCTAAAGCAATTTGGAATGAGCAATAATGAATTTGCCTTTCTCAAAGTGAGGAATAGGACAAATGAAATCCTTCCTAGAGAAGAAATTGGAGCATGTAAACTCAATCACTAGAATCCTGGATGTGCTGACGATTACCTTTTCAGTTGGTGGGTTGGAGGCTGGGAGAATGAAAATTGGTACAATCGAGCTCCGATTCCTGACATTATTCCAGTAATCCAGTAGTCTCCTGGATGGTAGTAATGAAACCATTCCTTTTCTTCTATTATCACCTTAAATGGGCATTTCACCAGCATACTGGCACAGGGTATTTGAGACAGAAACTGAAGCAGAAAAAGCTGTATATGCATCAGCAACAACATTTGACATATAGTATACTGCAGGAGATCGTTCCTATAGTTCTTTCTTCAGCACAGAGTTAAATCTCAGAGACTACAATTAAAGCAAGAAGGTCCAGTTTGGTCCCAGATTTGGAAGTTTTATCTGTAATTTCAGATTGCTACAGTATTTTCCCAGCTTTACCCCAACCACTGTTCTCATCACAGAAGGAGGCTATTACAAATCAGAGTATCAGGTGCTGTCTATACCATTTGTTGTCACATTGATTGGCAACTAATTGTGGTGTGGAAATTCCAAAGGAGAATAAATAATCATGCTTGTAAAAATTAGAAGGGGAATTGGGAATGAGCATTGCCACAAAAGTGTGCAGTTGGAGAAAAGAGTTTTGTTTGACTCAGGAGAATAATCCTATTTTGAGAATCAAGAAAGGAACAATTCAGGGAAGTTTGATTGTTTTTTTAGTCTGAAAACTTATTCTTGAAATTCTAAAGCTTCAAATGTGGAAAAACAGTTCAATATTCTTGAACTAGGAAATGGGCTGTTATATTTCCTTCTTATTCTGTCTGATGTGGCTGAGGTCATTGTTCTCAATGGTTAGATCAGAGGTGGTATTCAGACAGTTCAGACTGGTTCATGCAAACCATTAGTGGTAACTTGCCCCTCCCCGCTCTATGCCATTCTATTAAGCCATGTTTTTAAAGCCATATGCGTGTGCAAAGCACAAGTGTGGAAGGCATAGATGCTCACAATCCAGGCATGCGCATGCTGGGAGAACCAGTGGTAAACTTATGTGATGCCTATCTCTGGGTTAGATACTCCAGAATGGTTAATTCCAGAGCATGATATATTGAACAACCTATTGGAGACCCCTCTTAAATGTCTTGTATCTTTCAAAATGCAGAAGACTATCAGTCTTCATGGCTACAAAGAAAAACTAGTCAAAATTCCCTGGGGAATTAAACTGAAAAATAGCTTGTTACTGACTTCTTCATGATGTGGTGATATTTGCTGTTTCTTTCATAGGTAATCTAATAGGGAACCAAGAGATGATGCTATAGCAGGAGAATACAAACTTTTCCATCTCGAGAATGTTCATTCTCTTCTAATTTTCTATTACCATGTTGTAGCTTTTGGTCCATTTTGTCCATTTCCCTCCCTGTGTTCATGTGTTTTTTCCAAGGTACCCACCATACTTTTTTTTGTCTCGTCAGGTAAACAGAATTCCTTCTGGTATTAGCCAACTGAACATCACATTATATTTAATCAGTTGTGCTGTTAAGAATTGATACTGTCTCCACTGCTCTCCTCAACTCCCTAACTCTCCTTGGTATTTGTTTTAAAGTCAGAATTTCTCTCCCTTTGTACTCCATAAGCTCATCTATAGTTTTTTTCTATATTTCATCTCTCAGCATCTTCTTGGTAAACCTCATCTGCCTCTCTTTTGGTAATGTTTGCCTTCTTGCATAGTTTGTATGGATTCTGTATATTTTATCTATTTCTCATTGTACTTTATGCTTCTTTTTCTGCAATACTCCAGCCAGCAGCTCTATCATTACCTCAACCAGATCTTCCTCTTTCTCTTCTACAATAGTAAGCTGCCTTTTCATCTCAAGAAAGATAACTGTCTCTAATAGCCTGTGGTAGTTTTTTTGCTCCATTTCTTCCATTTTGTTCTCTGTTTGCTCAGCCCTTATTTCTATTTTCTGTACCTCTGTTCATTCTTCCCTATCATTTGCTGGAAGTCCCCTATCTTTTCATCCATCTTACATATATCCCCCTTCATCTCTCCCATTTCATTTTTGGTCTCATCAGGGTATTTTGACATAACTTCCTGACTTTTGGTCATGGCTTCTTGGATCGATAGTAGCATCGCTTGCATATTCTGCATGGAGCTTGACTTCTTCAGGCCTAACTAACAGGCCTCAATTGTTAATTAGATGGGCTTTATGCCTCCGATGATGTTGCTGATGAGGATGTAGATGAGGTTTTCTTTCCTATCTTTGATATGTTCGATGCAGGGGTGGGTTTCAAAAACTTTTACTACCTGTTCTGTGGGCATGGCCTATTTCCTGGGCATGGTTTAGATGTCATGTGACTGGATGGGCATGGACAACTTGATGTCACTCACTAGAGATGTCATGGATTGGGTAAAATGTGGTGAAGCTCACTTAACAACACTCTCGTTTAGCAACCAAAATTTTGGGCTCAATTGTAGTCATACCTCAAGGACTATCTCTGCCTTCCTCTGCATGGCAGCCTTGTGCTAGTCAACTCCTTCTCCTTTCTGGCAATTTTCCTGTCTGTTAGGGGCACCAAAATAATCGAGACAATGTATGGTTTCCTGCTGCAGCAGGGGGTTGGACTAGATGACCTCTGAGTAGCCTTCTAGCCCTAAATTGCTGTGCTGTTTTTCTTTCTTTCTTTTTCCCTTCCTTCTGTGGGAAGCAACAAACACCACCACCCCAATAAAATATTACTCCCAGAAAAGCTCATTCCATATGCCTACCAGATAGATAATGAGATAATGAGTCTATAGAATGTTTGGTTCCATTCAAAAGGCGGCAATCATCCAAACCCCTTTTAGAAATGCAATGTCCGTATTGCACAAACCCCTAAACTTCAAAAACATAGACCCATATAAGAATCCTACCTTTTATCCAGTTTGTTGTTCAGTTGACCCAGAAACAAACTGCTGAATATTTCTCCCTTCCCTTCCTTCCTCCCTCTCCCCCCCTCTTTTAGTTTTAAATGTCTTTTCCCTTGCCTAAACTGGCAGGGAAAAAGGGCTTAAAAAAAGCTTCTGACAGAGGTTCGGGGCGTGGCCAAACCACCATTACTACTGGACTGATCCAGGATGCCAGATTTTCACTACCTCGTCTGGCATACCGGATAGGACTGGATAGAACCCACCTCAGGTTCAATGTACTTGTCATCTCTGATAATCAAAAAGTACTTCTCCAAAATATCAAACACAGTAATTATTTTTACAAAGTTTAAAATTATTTCCCACACTCCCTGGTATATCACCTTCAACTCTCTAATATTATATTAGTAAAAATATCAGTAAAGATAAACCCACAATCTCAAGAGTATATATAATATATACTTTTGTAATCTATATATTATAGATTACAAATTTAATAATTAAGTATTAATCATTAATAATCAATCACTCATATATCTTAAGAGTAAGCCCTTCCTCCACTTCTTCTTCCTTCAGCAGTCAAATTTATAGTCCACGTTAAATTAATCCACAATGTTACTATTGTAGTCCTTTTGGAGTATTTTTGCAAATTAAAGTTCCTAATCCATCGAGGCTCCAAAAACCATCAGCACCCTAAGCTTTACCCCAAAATAATATCTAGATAGATATATAGTTTCTAAGTTCACCAAAGTATTTTTCTTCTTTTTTCACTTTTCCACATTTAAATTGGTTAATATCATCTCTGAATATCACAAGAGTCTTTATGGAGTATTTATAAATATTGCATCAGTCACTTCCCTTTTGTATGCACTTTTCTGTTTCTCTGTTCTCTGTCATCTATCTCATTTATCTAACTATGAATGATCTTACATTATCCAGCCAGAAGAGATCAATCAAAAATATACAGTATTTGAAATAAACTATTTTTGAAACAAAGTCAGAACATCTTCCCAGAAAATAATATAAAACACCAGCAAACCAATAATTGTAATGAAAAGCACATACCATTATTAGCCATAGTCTTTGATTTAATACAAAGACTAATACAAAGCCTTATCAGAACATCTCTGATAACAGTTTATCTGGCCTGGTTTTACAAAATCTATTAATGTCATTGATGATTGTTATAATTTAATATGAATTCAGATTATGACAATTGAAGGATATGGTTATTTCAAATTGTTTGAGTTGTTTAAGCAACTTTTTACTCATTTATTATAATTCAAAATTCATATGGAATGAAGAAAGATAAGCAAAAACACATAAAACGTTACTTCAAACTATGTGATTTAATGCTGAATGTAAACTGAACAAAAATAAAACCCAATATAAGGAGCCTTAGTGAGTTTTCATCATCAGATGTTCTTTGGTGTTCAGGGCAGGTCTCAGGATAATAATGTAGCATTTGGGGATAAAGATGCAGCCCAGTAAACCCAAGCTTGAGGCCAGGATGGAGAAGATCTGCACAGCCACCATATATTTCCCCTTGGTGCTCAGGTAGGTGGGGACAAAGGAGATCCAAACACTGCAAAAAACCAACATGCTGAAGGTGATCAGTTTGGCTTCATTGAAGGTCCCTGGCAGCTTTCGAGCCAGAAATGCCACAAAGAAGCAAATGGTAGACAGAAAACCCATGTAGCCAAGAACAAAGTAGAACATGGTGACAGAGCCTTCATTGCATTGCAGCAGGATCTGTCCTGGTTGGGAATGAAAGTCAGAATGTGGGAATGGGGCAAAGATTGCCAGCCACATGATACAGATGCATACTTGAGTACCAGAGCAGGATAAAACAATAGAGTTGGCCAGACTCTTCCCCAGCCATTTCCTCATGACACTGCCTGGCTTCGTGGCCAAAAATGCAACTACCACCATAATAGTCTTTGCCAGCAAGGAAGAGACGGCAAGTGAGAAAACAAAGCTGAAGGTGACTTGCCGAAGAAGGCAAGTCACTTTCTTGGGATGACCAATAAACAGAAGGGGGGTCAAGAAACTAAGAAAGAGGGAGATCAGAAGAATGTAGGTGAGG